>NW_010337761.1:37794-85098 GCF_000700745.2 Antrostomus carolinensis | reverse complement strand
TGGCTAGAGGCCTGGCACTGCAATAGAGCAATCTCTGTTTCAGCACCAGTAAGCCTGATTACGAGAGCACAGGAGCCAAATCATGTTTACCATCGTCGGCGAGAACCTCGGTGCCCCCAACACACACGCAAATCCTTACGGCAGCGTCTGTCCGTCCATCCATCCCCAGGCTGCCTCCCTGGGGCAGGGGTAAAGAAGGGATGGCGATCCTTGTGTTGGAGAGGGAAGGAAGGTTTTGGACAGGATGATCCTCAAAGCTGTAGGGTACCACCTGTACCGGCGCTGGCCAGTCCATGCCCTCATCTCCATTTTTATGAGCCAATACACCAGTCTCAATTCACCACCTCAAACACCTGATATTACTCAGAGCTAAAATAAATTTCCAGCTCTGGGGAGGGCGGGGGCAGGAGGCAACAATACTCTTGTGCATATAGTCCACTTTGTCCCCCAGCAAGGACAGTGTACCATAGAGAAAGCACTTCCCCAGTATAACTCTTATTATTTGCAGAACGATAGCACTGACAAAGGACTTGGCATTAGAAGTTTTCTTAGCTTCTGCTGGAAGTCATCCCTGTACACAAAAAAAAATCTGGAACACCTCCCTACACACACACACAAACTTCAACTAATCCAATTTTTAAAATTTATTCATAGGAATGCTCACAAAGATTCAGTCACGCTCTAAAATGGAATTTGTGAGGTATGGAATCTACTGAGTAACTGCGATTATCAAGTGCCATGAATAAACAACACTGGGTCAACCCTCAACAATCTATTACTATAAAAATCATAATAAAGAAAGAACAGATCATTCTGGTGATCCAAAGACTTCAGTTTTCGCTCGTTGGTTTAAACACTAGCTCATTTTGGTAGCCACAAGAAGCTAATTGCATTCGATAGCTGCTTCTCGGTGTGCATAAAACAAGCTCAATGATCACCTTCTACTTCCTGATGAACAGGAGTCATCGTCTTGGGTGCTTCTCCAATTCTGGTGAGGTTCAGAGCAAGGGTGGGCTGTTGGAAGACACGTAGTCTGCTTGAATCTCCACCACTGACTTGCTACATGACTCTCAGAGCTGATGGAAAGTGACTTTTTCCATATCCCCCTTCTTAAAAAGAGGATAATGAAAAGCAATGCATGTGAAAACTAACAACTGATTCTTTAATACTGATGAAGAGATTAGTAGTGCTGACGTGGTCACACGTGCTTAGAAACACAAAGTTTTGTTATATTCTGCATCACTACAACAGACCGTGACTGGTCTCATCAGCAGAGGGATGGCAAATGGAAAAGCCTGTGGAAACTAAAGTTTAATTGTAAGTTGAAGTCACGCCCAAGTTCAGACAGCCAAGAGCACAGTAAAGCAGGATCCTTGAATCCACTGGTTACGGTGTCAGCATGGGGAGGGCCCTGAGCATCCTGAGGGATCCCATGCCCAGGGAAAACCGGAGCCTGCTGTAGCTTCTGGCCACCGCAGGAAAGCGTTACTCAGACAGGTGGTTAGAAGCACAAACCACCACCTGCTCCTGGATCTCTTCTCACTGTTTTCCCCAGCTGACTCTGGCCCGAACTGCTTTCAGCTGGCCAACGGCAGCTGCCCCATCCGGCTGGGAGCGAGATGGCTGCAGGCTGCTAGCAGGCGGAGGGGGGAGCAGCAGCTGCGCACCCCTTCCCTGCCGCAAACAGGCCTCTCCTCACCTGCCCACTCATCCCCTAAGAGGGAGACCTGACCTGCGCTTCTGTCAGAATTCCCTAGCTTAGTCAAAAAATCCCTTGGCAGCAGCGCAGATGACCTGCAGGAGGAGAGGGCACAATAAGCTGTGGTCTTGCCTGCAACTAGCAAAAATGAGAGAGTAGGCGCAGATCCTTCAACGCCAGCAGGAGCGATGGCTGCGCCGAACTCCCAGTTGCAGGGGAGGGTGGGCAGAGCATATTCAGCTGTGGTACCTACGCTGTGAATACATACAGCAGACTTCAGTCCCCAGAGCTGCCAATTTGGCACTAATGTGTAATTTGTACTAAACAACGTTTCAACACAAATAATGTAATAATAGCAATTAGATCCTTTACCAAGCATAGCTGTATCAGATACACAGTCCGGTCATTTCACAGAAGGTAAAAAGCACTTGATGAAGGAATCCACAACTTCACAGCACTAGAGGTGTGCAGGTATACGTAATAATTGCATTCCTTGTGTATTAATGTTTGCATATAAGAAATCCATGCTGAGCTAGCACAACCCCTCCTTCCTCAAATAAAAACTAAGTTTCATACTGTGCCTGAAGTGCTCTTTGTATAGTACACAGAAATGGGTTATGTAAAGATTAGAGCTAAAGAGTTTTTCACAACATAACTGAAAATCTAGTAACAAAATCTAAGTCTAGGTTAGGTTTCCCCAACACAAAATTCAGGCCAGCTTTACAGAAAACTCTGTGAATTTTTGATGGTTTTAAACACTGAAATCATACCAATCTTGTATCCAGAAAGGCAAAGGAGAATAGGAGGAGGATAAGAAGAGAATAAAATGCCATTGGAAGAGGCTGAAGGGGAAAAAAAGAAAAAAAGAAAAAAAAAAAGCAAGCAGTAGCAGTGATATTTCTTCCCTTCTTCCTGTGCTACTGCCCTTCTTTCCCATGTTGGAATAGGGGGAAACATCCCCCAGCTTCCAGGGAATGCATCTTGTTATACTGGAGCCATGATGAGATGTGTGCAGTTAGGGGTGCTCAGATGCTTTTGTATGTATGTGCATCGTTACTAGGAGATGACTAGATTTGGTATCAGGATAATATTCCACCATTGTGTGGTGTGTTCCCATCTGATGTTGCCTTTTCCCCAGTTTAAAAAAAAAAAAACCTAATAAAAAAGAAAATTAAAAAAGATACAATAATTGTTACTGCACACTCTAATGAATTATTGTGTTCAAGGTTCCTACAAAAAAAGTAATATTATACTCGGCTTATGTTTTAATTGATTTATTAATATTTTATCACAGGAATGTAATTTAAGCTCCTCATGATTTAGATCTCATAAACCTTTAGCATTTTGCAAATTCAAATTCCAATTTAAAGCCAGGGCGAGCAATTAACTTTTCTATCATCTTGTCAGGGGAGAAGGTTCGTGTTTAATTTGAGACAAAGTGACAGAAATATATATACACTGTATGTATTACTTCAATTTAATGTATGAGTCAGCACCATCCACCTTCCAAATGCAGATTTAATGGAAGGGGAGGAGGGAGTCGGGGGAAGACCCCGCTATCGTGGCACTTGCTACAACATCTGCCCCAAATTCACTATGAAAAAATGTCCCTGGTTTATTGAGATACTGGGCTAGATTGATTACAGCTCTATTCTCAACCCTTTTGTTTTAATTTCCATTCACTCATCACTTTCTAATATAAAGCATGTTCTCTCAAATGTCAACCAGCAGCTCCCAGCCAGTGTTGGACAGTTGATGCCACAGCAGGTTCTCCCATGGCCTGTCCCAACCGCTCCGCTTCCTGCCTCCATCGGCCCCCCGAAGAGGCAGGTAGCAGGCAAAGCAAGTTCACTGTGGGACTGACACCAGTCAATACGACTGGGGCCAGATCCCATAGTCCTCACTGATACAGTGGTGTCCCTGAAGTCTGCGTGATGCTCACTTGATTAAGGAGAAATTAAAAAAAAAAAAAAAAAAAAAAAAAGATGGTGCTATCCTTGTTATCATTTCCCACTCAAAAGGACATTCCAATCTCTTTCTGTGTAACAAAGGAAACCTGCAGCCTGAATTTGCATGGGCAAAAATTTGCATGAACAAAATAAACAGCTGGTTAGCATTTGCATGTGCTGTTTTAAGAAAGGAAGGGAAGGGCTAGTTTACGGCTACCTGCCAGAGATTTTCCAGATCTGCTGTACTCACAGCACTGCTAAGCACTGCACAGGAGTTAGCTCATGGAGCTTAAAAAAAGGTCACTGAGAAGCTGCCCCACATATTACCTATAGGTATTTACCGTATCCCTAAATAATTACACAAAGCAAGCTGTACTTCAGCTTTCTAGAGGAGAACTCTTTTTGAAGCGTTAGAACTTTACCATCACTGTTGATATTTCTGGTAGACCTATCATTTCAGAGGGGATTGTTTCAGAAAGAGACGAGAGGCTCAATTCCAACACTTCTATACACAACCAAGTTGAATCTCAAGACTCCCAAAATCTTGATGCTGCAGACCCAGGACCAGACATTCCAAGATACCGGAATAATCAGATCTTGTTCTGATTTACAGAGCTGTGACACACACTGCAAATGCAGATTCAGCTCTATGTGCAAACCTAGCTAACTATAATTGTAATTTGCAGTGTTCAACAAGCATTTGAGATGGAGCCAAGTCAGAAACATTCTTCCACCTCATGAATTAAAAGTTTTGGCCTTCATCTTCAAAGCACTTGAAAAATCAAAACTTCTTTGAAATAAATGATAAATCTCCACCAGTTTAAATTAAATTAAATATTTTGTTTCAATAATTTCAGGCCATTTCATTAGAAATCTTAAGCATCTTTAGTATAATTTTCTTTCCTGAGAAATAAAAAAGAATGTTCTTGTACTAAAAAATTACAGTTCCTTCAAACAAACAAAATGTGTGTGTGCATATGTATATCTACATACATGAAAAGTTTGTCCAAAGCTTTTCTCCACAACTCCCCATGCAGCTTAATATCATCTTACAGTTGAAACTGATGCAGTGGAAGCTAGACTTGAGGTACAGTTATGATACGAAATCCAAGATGCAGAAGATCTCCCATATTCAGCCATATTTCACTCTCAATACACAGTGGACTTAGAGCCAAACTTGAAAATCTTTTTTCATGCCCAATTCATTTATGAAGCTTCACTCTAATTCAGAGCCTTATCACTTTCTAAACTCAGGTAAAAAAGTTTTGCTGTCATGCATATTTTTAGACAAATTATAGCAGAACGTCTTGCAATTTCCATTACTTTGTGGTGTCTGCACTGCTGATAGACACCAGCCCACATTGGCATCGCTGCCGAGGTGTCCTAATACTTGTCTGAAAAATACTATTAACTGCACATCACAGGCATTTGAAGTGCATAAGAAAACCATAAACTTAATTACACTGGAGTACTAGTGTGATCTCACATGAAATTTGAGCTACTGTTATTAAAAATAGAGAGATTGCATTTACTTAATGCTTCTTACAGTAAACTAGTCAATTTTAAACTTTCAAGGTTGTATAATCAGACAAAACAACATTGGAGGGGAAGAAGCTGTCTGTGGAATTTACTAGTACAAGCATTTCACGTGTCAAGCAGCAAAAATTTGTTTATTCTGCTAAAAAGAATACTCCCTGAATTACTATTGTATATGAGATAGGATAGCTATTCAGACTGCACAGCACAAAGACTGACTAAAATAATTTGCAGAAAAGATTGGTTGCCGTACAGCATTCTTCCCTACCCGCCCCCCATGCCCTGCCCCCCCCAAAAAAAAACCCAAACAACCAAAACAACCACTAACCCATTCTGGATTTCAACCAGCTTTTAAATTTTCAGATGTGTTTTTAATGCTGTGTAGCCATTACATCTACTCGTCATTCCAGGAACATTGCCTCCCTCTCCCATGTGCTACCAACTCATAGAGGGGGAAGAACAACTTTTGATTTCTTCACTTTTTTTCTGTTATCTGAGATTTACCTGTCTGAGCCTATGGAGTTTGCCTGGAGGGAAAAAAAACAACCAAAAAACAGTGACGAACTCCTCCGCCAAAACCACAGGCAGGAAAAAAAGTAGATCATACTTAAACTAGCACCATGAATCCATGGCACTTAGTGACACACAGATTTTAGATACTGAGCTCAAGAGGCGCTCCTTGGAACAAGTAACGTCCAGAGACGCTCACCTCCCAATGGATACCCTTGCACTTGCCAGGTCTCCATTAAGAGGAAGAGGTGTTCTCTAGCAATGGCTGGGGGTGAGGGAAATTTAAAAATTACCCATTTTCTCCCTTGTCCTCAAAGTGGCAGAAGAGCTATATTACACAATCCCACTAAATCATCCTTTTGCTGGAGAAGAGCAAAACCATCCCCCTTTCATTTCTCTTCCCATGCCCACCAACCCTACCCCAGCCTCTTCAAGTCTCAAGGACTTTGGTAAGGGAATGAGTGTAAAACGCAAACTCCTTGCCAAATAAATGCTTGCCATGCATGTCTATCTCATAAAAATCCAGAAGTTAAAAAACTTTTCCAAGGGAAGAGTCTTAAAGCTGATCATGACATGAACCTGCCTTGGGATCACACAGCTGGACTCTGAAGACAGGATGTTCGATCTTACTTCTGAACATTACAATTTGCTTAGCTAGATTAGAAAAAAAAAAAAAAAAAGTATAAGCTTTGTATATTTTTATCATAAAAGATATCTCCCAGGAGTAGTGGTTCCTAAAGGAATCTCAAATCTTATAATCTGTGTTTTCAGGGATTTTATGCAGGAATGTTTGCTGTTCATGCTGCATTATTTCAGATCTCCATGACTGACTTTGACTTAGAAAATAAAACCAAACCCTATCTTCCCTATTTTTTGAGAATTATCCATGCCTAAAGTAGCATAGTAATTTGCAAAAAACCCAAATTTTCAGATTAAACTGACTCACACCTGATTTCAACTGCAGCTACTCCTTTCAGCAAGTGATGTGCAGTCACTCTAGTTGAATAAAAGCACTGCAGCCTGTAACACAGAGGGTAAAATTGTGTACTGATGACTGCGCTGCTATAACAGTAACTTATCTAGGACTAAGTTCCCCTGAATTCTGTCCTAGCCTGCATTATACTAATTTGAAAAAGCGAAATGAACCTTTAGGGTGCGCATAAATGGGGGAAGAAATAATCTCCTTCCAGCTTTCTTGAAAGTCTGCAAACTAAAATGATGTTTTCACATAATCCTGCAAAACATATGCCTGAAAATCAGCATGGTTTTGGCTCCAAATAACCCCCAAACCACAAAAAGCCCCACAGTGATACCTTTCCCAAAGGGGTAACTTAAGTGAACAATAAAAGAGATTAAAATCAGAAGCAGCAGAATAACCCCAGAGGCAGGGCCACTTTTTGTGAACAGGGACTCTTCAAAAAGTACCTTCAGAAGCACACCTACACAATTCATACACCACTTTATTTAACGTTCCTTTTCATGTTTGCCCAGGTTCACGACAAGGGTACAGCAACCCAAGGTGTTTCCACAGCAAACTTTCATGTCCACTGCAATTTTCCCTTTCAAATTCAATACAGTAAAATGAAATGAAGCAAAATGAAACAATCTTTATATACCAGTTCAGCTAGCATTCCCTAGCCCTCATTGTGCTGCATCTCTCATCAGCTCTCATTTACTCAGACAAGACAGAAAAGATTTGGAGATCCTATTACATTTTCCCACCCTATTTCCCATTCTGTGTGTAATTTTTTCCTTCAAATAATACTGATTGTGTCAACTGGAGGAAAAAAAAAAAAAAAAAGAGAGAGAGAAAGAAAGAAACAAGCACTCTTTGTGTTCTCTTCATAGTAATAAAATATGAAAAGAAGAATTCACGAGAAAACAGCTGAATTCCCAGTGCTTAGAAAACGGACCTGGCTACAGACACATTCTACTCGGAGCAGCATCTACAACTAAATTGTCAAAGTGTCAGGAAGAGTTGTGTGCACTTTCGTCAGTGAATAATGTGGAACATAGTGCACTTCTGACTACCAACTGAAAGTAAAAATCCTGGAAACTGCTATTTTATGGGGAGCGGGCGGAGGAAGAAAAAAAAAAAGTCTTTTTTATACCAGCAAAGTGATGAGAAAGAAAGCAAGAGCACAATAGGTTGTTACTACTGGTACTTTATAGTTTTTCTTGAAAGGAAAATTAACAATGTTTTAAAAGGCATAAAAAATTAAGAATTAAAAGGAGTAAGTGAACTGGTAGAGAGAAAGCAGGAATACTAGCTTTCTTTGTAGTTCACCTGAAGATGTCCGATTTTATAAGCAACTCAATTCAGGCACATTTTTTGCTTTAAGCACATGCATGCTCTCCCCATAATCTTGAGAATAAGAGCACCCTTTCTTTTTCTGCTATCTGCTACCTCATACATTAAACATTTTCCAGTGTCTGCAGTAAGTGAGGCAACTGATCTTAAAAAAGTCACTTACTGAAGAACCTCTGTTCAATCTCAGACCAGGTCCATTAGGTGAACTAAAGGAAGGCTGGTTCTCACAAAAACCAGCATGTGATCACATAATTAAAAACTGGAAGAGCACGGTGAAGTTGAATTAAGGCTGCTCTGTCAACTTTAATTCTAGTATTCACAGATTTGACTTTAGATAAGCAAAATACTCTTTCACCTTTTTGCTGTATTTAATTCCCCGGATTTTCAAATAGCCAAGCAAAAAAGAGAATCTGCTACACACCAACGTATCAGTACTTCGTGGTCATCAACAGTATGGCAACCTTCAGGCCCACCAGACAGACCTCTGCCTCTTGAGTTAATTAAGAAGCTGATCATGGTAGTAGATCTTCCTTATTTTCATGGAACAGCTATTGTCAGGGTGGCAAGATGCACAAGTGTCAAGAAGAAAAGGAAAAAATATCTCCCTGCCACAAAGGTCATTCAGTTGATTTTCTTTTTCTCCAAAGCATCATTCCAAATCATGAAGGCACAAGAACTCTTACAAGACGTTATCAGAATATTTTAGCATGGGCAAACCCAAATATTTTCCTCTAGCATCAGATTTGTAAACGTAGCAGAAGCAGCTCTCCCTAAAAAAATTATGTTTAAAGTTAACAAAACTAACTATAAATGGTTAAAACTCAGTAAAACTTATAAGCAAATGAGAGAGGTTGTTGTAACAGGAACTGCAAGACAGCAAAACCTGCATCTAATAAATGTAGATAATGTACATGAGAGAGCAAAAAGGAAAACACTAGGCAGGCTTTAAACAATTCCAAACATCTGAAACATGTAGTTTTAACTTGCACAATCACAACGGAAGCAAAGGTTCAAGGAAAATTCCACCTAACTGGAGAAATGGTGACTGGTTAAGCTGAACTCTTCCTACACATAACATTATGTTTCACAACCTACGTCCATTCAGTTTAGCGGACAAAGAAGTGGTGCCTCCATTGGTTCCCAAAATCTTCTACGCACTCCCACTGCGTTGGGGATTGAGATGCTGACAACAACAGTAAGTGAAAAAGGGAAGATTTTGCTCAAAGCCAAGAGAGAGAACTGTGAAACAGGAACAGAGGGGCAGGAGGGGGCTCTGCCACCAGGAATTTGTCATCTGTAACAACTTCAGTCACCTCCTTCCAAGAGAAAATGTGCATCATCCTCATCATCACTGAACAAACTGAGATCTCAACAGACCTGTTTCTTAATTAGATGGAAAGCTAAACTAACCTGATTCCTACCAGACAAATCCTATGTAGCTTTCCTTATGCACCTACCTGCATTAACCTGAGCACAGAAGGTCTTGCTTAACTAAAGCTCCTGGCACAGCAATCCTCTCTTTCACTGGGAGCACAAAGACTAATTCACTTCTCTGGAAAGAGGAAAAAAAAAAGAAAACCCCACCCACTATTCATCTGGTTGTGTTCATAAAAAGCACTACCCTGACCATACTCCCAAAACTGCACTGCTCCTGTAAACGTATACATTACAAACATACAGATCTGGAATTCACAGTCAACAAACAGCAATACCAACAACCACCAGAGAATGTATAAACACTTGTAGGACCAAAAATACTCAGCCTGGCTGCACCACACACAGTGTTTATTTATCTCCCTTGCAGAAGATCAATGAGAGAAGACATTCAAAACAACTTTTTAAACAGAATGTCACTTTGTGTTAGTTTATGTCAGTGGGGCTTCTTCCAAGTACTTGTGTCACAGTAAGATATGGATGCGTTTAGATAGTTTTCTTGTTCCTTTACTCCAGTCGTGGCAGCTGGGCACGAGAGAACAGAGAGGAGAAGGGCTGCTAGTCTGATTGAGTAACTGATTTAACATTTAGAGTCTTTGCAGCTCAAGAGAAAACTGCTGTGTATTTGTAACCTGAATGCAGGTCAGTAACTTTAAAAGGTCAGGCTGAACGTTTAAAATCTTTTTGTTATTAATTCCCCCACCAGCTCCCAGTTCTGTGAATGCCAATGAGCAGACTCAGCTTCTACAGAGCTGAGCAGCAGTTAGCCTGCACCTCTGAAGACCAGGCCCTCAAAAAGAAGCAATGATTTTCTGCCATACAAGCAAATGAATTCTCTGTTCACTTCAGCCCAGCTTCTTGAAGCACAGGTGGCACAGATTTCTTTATTGGGGTTTCTTGATTTGTTCCTAACCCATTAGCCTAATGACAAGGCAAGTGAGTTTTCTTCAGCTACTTATTTCATTTTTTAGGAATACACAAACTATGTGGTGCTACCTTGCACTAACTCACACAATATCATAACATTTGTTGATACTTCTTAATAACACAGATAACTCCCCATAGTACACTGCACTGCTGTAACCCCTTTAGTACAGATATATGAAAGCACTTTGCAAACAATACATTTGCCATACAAACAACCCACCCTGTGTTAGGTCTCTATCATTATCCATACTTTACCATCATGAAAAACTACAGCAGAGCAAGGTAATGCTATGTAGCAAGGTTACAAAGAAAGCAGTAGAAACGGAAGCAGAATGTAAGTTTTCTGACTTCCTAGCTCCCCAATTCATCAGAAGGCCAGCCATTGGAGATGGTGAAATTCAACAGAGGTTATGATTATGCCTCAGGTAGATTTACACTTCTAACATGCAAATACTACAGTGTGTGGTTTATGCTACTGGCCTTTCCAAGGATTCTCTGACTCTACAACAGCTTTTAAATACCCAGAGGAAATACTCATAGGAACACGAAAACTTTGGGGTTTTCTTTCCACAGGATTAAACTCCCATTCGTAAAGGTGTGGATGAATGCAAATAACATACCTAAAGCATCACAATAACTTTCAAACTAACTCCCTTCTGATATAACATGCCCAGCCTACAAAAGATAGGGAAATAAACCTGAACATGCGAAACTGATGCTTTTCTGTTGGTAGAGCAATCTAAGTAAGCATCTGCTCCCTGCAAGGCTGTGTGATGCCAAAAGATCACACAAAGAAGTCAGAGTTTTCCCCCTGTGTTGGTAAATCCTACACACTCTCCTTTTGTGTCTCATCAAAGAGCTGATGAGGGAGCAGTGCACTGAAAGAGCACCAGACACTGGAGCCACTGACAACAAGTGAAAGCAAAATGGTAAATCTATGGAAGTAGTCTGGTTGTGGAACGGACTGCTTCAAGTCAAATTCAGGTCTGAGGCAACCAGACAGAGTTCTTCTGGAGCAGCACCTAGAGGTAGCAGCGACCTGACCAACCATCAGTTTATGGGAAGTTGCACTTTAACTTCAGAGGATTCTGATCTGACAGGAAAGCATCCAAATCCTCAGGACACTGGTGTATAGTTTATCGCTTTCTTGCTTAGAATATTTGCCTCATGTACTCCCCTTCTCCAGATCTAAGGCATTAGATTTGATGGTAGACCATTGGTATGTCTAGGTTTCTAACACCAGAATGAACTTATAGAATAGATGAGTATTTACAACCACACATCTGGTAGTAAACTTGTGTTGAGGGTCAGTGTCTTGTGAAGTAGTCACAAAGCCAAGAAGGCAATACCATTAATTTTCAGGCTCTGGTTTAAGCCATAAATTACTGATGCTTTGCTTTACTTCCTACCTTAAATATACTTGAAAATTTTTCACAACTCCCCATAAGTAAGCACCTGCAATTATTAATTTTTCAATGAAAATTTCTCTTGCATTGTTGGTGCAGTAACCTACTAGTACTGATGGCCTTGCACAGGAGCAGTCTTTTGTTTTAATGACTTTAAAAAAATCTCTTCAGAATCTTTACCCAAGACTTTTATGAGCAAGTAGCTGTCTGCTCTGGGAATGTCATCTCCATTACCAACTGAAAAAAGTAATGCTTATGTATCCCACACCAACACTGAAATATAATCAAATAAGGAATACTGGTTAGATATGAGATGCTGAGCACAGTAAGAGACACTCTGAATCTTCAGTATTTGTCAGAAGAACAGAGCTTACTGAAAAGAGATCCTGTTTCACAGAAACACAAAATTCTCATTTATAATTTAGTGCTAAAGGGGAAGAGGAAACGCAGTCTAACCTATGTTCTACTGATAAGGCACCTTACATTCTTACAGCTTGTAAAGGCATTACACTGAAAAACCCCACATTTTGTATGCTTATGCAGTACCTTCAACCACACAAACGCATGATCAACTGCCATTCATGTTACACTATCAGTATCCTACTTACCAGTGCTTAAAAGAGGACTCTACCTTAAACTGAGCAAACACCCTTAATTTGTGATTTTCTAGTTACACATCCTGACTTACCCAGTGGGGGCAATGTGTACCCTACCCATTACAAGACTCCTCTGCAATATATTTGCCCAAATCAGCATACTCAAACTCCTAGAGAAATTTTCCAACAGCGTGAGCTGGCTTGGAAAAAAAGCCTGCCTTGCTGTGAAAGAAGACATTACCCCACCACAACTATCACCCTCATGGTTCGCTTTTTTCTTTTATTTACTTTTTAATGGAAGCAAAACCCCCTGTCATCTCACCTATTCCTCTTTTAATAAGGAATGACTGCCGTGACTACCCCCATCTAGAACCACCATTCACTGCCAGCACCTCTGCTCTCCTCGTGTGCTTAGAGAACAACTGATTAGCACTTTGCATAATTAACCTGATTAGCACTGTGCATAATCAAACTGATTAGCACTTTGCATAATTAAAAAGAAATAATAATAATAACAATAATAAGCAGTAGGTAATAGCAAAAGCTGCTAGTCCCAATGCCTGTTCGTTAGCTCTAGGATTAGTTTAGTGTGGCATATTTTATTTCTTAAAACTATTTTTAAAAGATGCACAAGCTCCTGAGAAATTTAAGTTTAGAAATTCTCACTTACTTTCAAGTTCACTAGTGAAAATATTGGTTGTTCCACTATTAGAACTTCGGATTTCTTGTGCCTCCCTCTGCTGCAGCTGAAGACATTTAACAGGATGATGCCTGACCAGATGGACCACTGGTCCGATTCCTACATCTGCGTAGAGTACTGCTTTTGGATTCATTATCACAGGATACAGAATCCTCACATCCTTTAATGTGTATATCCTCACAATGTACTTCAAGTGTAGGAAAGCCGTATTATCACTATTGTCAAGATGGGCAAGGTAGTAAAGTGTGTATCCTCAAAAGTATATAGGCACTGAATTCTCTCCTGCCCTTAACACTTACTCCAGACCACAGGAGCTCTGGAGAGGAACAGAAAATTAATTAGATTCCTGCCCCTAAGCCTGCATGACTCTTCCCTCATTTGAGCATCATTCTTGTCTGTATGTACGTTTTGCATCCTGTTCAAGAACGTGAGAGGCAGAAGGTACTTTCTTTGACTGCTAGCCTATCCCATCTCCAGTGTAAATCTTCCACTTAGGGTTTCAGGATTAACAACCGCCTCTCAAAATCTGAAGAACCTGTGCAGCTACACCTAGCTAGATTCCAAACTGTGTGAAGACATCAATGTTAAATGTTTGCATCACTAGTGACTCAGTTCTCCTTGGACCTTCAATGCCAGACAGCCTAGAAAAGCGGTGCCCCAAGTGAGTGGGCAAACCACTAACATCATCTGCTTACTAATGTGGCCTCATCTATATACTATCTATACTGCATGTTTCTCCTCACTTCATTAACCTCATCTCCCTCTAGCATCCTTATATTACAGCTCAGACTTTCCTTGTGTTCTCCACAGAGCAATCTTCAGCTTACATCTTCTATTATACCTTCAACAGCCCCTGAAATATTCACTGCCAACCCTTCACCATTTCCTTACAAGGACCCTGCCTACATTTCCCACTGGGTAGCAGACACATGTTATGGCTTCTCTGCTGACTGCTCAGCCAGTTTGGCTGGGACACTGGGTAACTGGGGGAGTCAGCCCATTCTGAGTGATCAGCCCGCCCACTCTGCAGCTGTCCAGGCAGGAATTCCTGCCTCTGGACTACAGGCACCCCAGATACAGCACACTGCAAGGACCTGTCCTAGAACAATGACCAAAATGTTCCCACTGTTCTAGAGTTTCTGTCATAAAAAAAGCCAGTGAGAAACTGTAGAGTGAAAGAGCAATGAAAGAGAATCTTATAATAATGAACAGGAAATGTATTACTCATGTACAGATCATCCCAAGCAAACGAACCCATACGAGCAGCAAAGGGTGCAGAGCTAGTCACTCCTTTCACAAGTTGTTTAGTTTCAAAAGAAAAGTGTTGCTGTAGAGATTTCTCAAGTCCAAATGTTCCTGGGGAAGGTAGTTCCAGTAATTCTGGGAAGGAAGCCAATCCCTTGGCTTTATATATAAATATTTAAACAACATTATTTTTATATACATATATTTTATACACATATACATATATGTCTTTAGACTTCCAGACTTGCAAAACTGCAACGGAAAAAATATGCCAGTCGATGTACAGCTATCGGCTCATTTGCCTGAACCACGATAACTGACCGTCAGGAACAAAATACAATGACTTCAAAATAATTGAGCCATGTCATCTATAATATACTAATCCACCCAAACAGAAGAGCTGAAAGAGTGGGACTACAGATTCTAAAATAGAGAGATTAAAGTCTTAAATTTTATCTCCTCAGAAGTGGCAAGAACATAAGGTTCATCCATTTTAAATCTTTCAGAGCCTAGATGCATGCTGAGTGCTCCATCCACAGGTGTGGAAACTCCAGCTTTGGATGACAAAAAGCTCCACATTCCTAGCATTCTAGCACTCCAGCACCTGACAGCAAAGCTGTGACTTCATCGTGCTTAGATAGGTCACTGCTGCTTCAGGTTTAAATCAGGTACATACCTCGAAAGGATTACTTGGTAGAAAATGCAAGCAAAAGAATGGAAACATATCTGGCAATGAGATTTAGGGAATAAATAAAATGGGAAGAAAAAAAAAAAGGGCATTAAAATTGTTGAGGAGAGGGTTGAGAAAATGGAGGAAGATGATTTAGTGAGTAGAACGTATCCAGTCAGATTATGATGAATAGATCAATCCATAAAAATAAAATTTACCACATGGATTCCACCTGTATCTACTCAGTAAGCAAAAACCACACCCTAATACAAGGTACATGTGTGTAAATTCATAGCTGTATGATTTAAAGACATCAAATATTTATGAATACAATATTTACATGTCTGTTCAAGTATGTATATATAGCACAACCATTGTGAGTTTTAAGAAAAGATCACAGAAGTGTATATACATATACATAAAAAACCATGCAGAAAAAAGGACCAAGAGTAGGGTAAGTCTTTTAGAAAAATATTTAATAGCTTTATAAAAAGCCCTCACCCAAAGTTTAAGGGGTTTTTGTGATCTTACATTTTTCTATTGCAAAATACACCTGCTTTCTTTTCTTTCTCCCCCCCCAAACTAAATATTTCTTCCATCTAATGACTCTCTTTATTAGACAGCATCTAATTTGCATACATTTACATACAATTTAACTGCTAGCTTGTGAGAACAAAGAAATGGCTCTGTATTGTACTGAAGGACAATACTCAGAAAAGGAAGGTATAAAAACCAGCTAGCTCGGTGGCTGTGTATTCTCTTTGTTTCAGAAATACCAGGATTTTTAAACACACCACTTATAGGGTGAAAAAGATTATTTCATCAAACAATGAAAAAAGATACAGTGCAGCTCCCTTTTAACACATTCTCTCTCTGGCCTGGTTAATGGGATTTAAAGGTCCAAGATTTCTTTGCTTTCTTCTGTTTCATTTATTAGAACTGATGGATTTAATTCTGTCACATATTTTACTTCATATTTTATTCCTATAACAATCTATGCTGAAGTTCAGCTCCAATACTAATTCAATACTATCTTCCTTTCCTTGCAGTCAGCCTGGAATACAACGGAACAATCTTTGATGGGCATGAAGTACTTTGCCCTCAATGCCCAGTACTAATGGATTTTAGAGAGAGTCTGCCAGAATTTTACCTTGTGGCAACAAGTCTAGAGATAATGAAAACTTACCATGTAGCTGACTGGGAATCAACAGGAAGGGAAGCAGGGCTGAGCTCCGCTTGTGAGAACAGGGAAGGACTGTGGTCAGAGTCAACGCAGGATGTAAAGGATGTGTCAAGCCCTCTAGTTCCCTAAAAGAAGAGGAGAACAGGATCTTTTAAGATCTTACATGAAGCAAAAACCTTTAGAATCAGTTGGGAGGAACTCCAGTTCAGGCCCTACCAAATGCATGATACATCAGCCAAAGGTTTTTCTCCAAAGGCTTCACAGTTAGATTACTGATCGCAAAGGATGGCTGCAAATCTAATCCGTGTGGACTTGACATAAAAATCTTGCAGGAAAAAGCACATGATTTCAGGCTGCATGCTGCACATTCCCATGTTCCCTCAAACACGTGAAACCTAGCGAAACAGAACAGTCTGCCATTTGTTACTGCCTGCAGAGCAGAGCTGCTAGCTTCCCTTCCAAACTCTCCCCTTCCCAGCATCTTACCCCATGACTTGTGCTCAGTGGGGCAGACCAAGCAACGCCTATTTTTGAAAAAATACCAACATCTGGTGGTGTGGAGATGAGGGAAAGAAGATCCAGTCATGCTGGTGGCACATGGTAAGGGCCTGTCCTACAGAAACGTAACAAGTGAAACCTTTTCTAGTGTAAGCAGAACCTGTTGCAACCTAATGGAATGGGACTATATAGGGTAAAAATCAGTAGGCCAAGGCAGCTTGCATACAAAGCAGGTGTAGTATTTAGGATGCAGAAGTCATCTGCCTGTTTGCCCTGGCCAGCCACATGCAATATGGTAGACTGGCTTTATATGATCAGCAGAAGGCCAAGGGTTAATCTGATGGGCATTCTCCCACTAGCATGTGTGGCACAGTGATGCTGGGACAGAAGATAGAGGATCCACATCACAAGCTGTACATAAAGGAAACTTGTACTGATACTGCCCTGACATGTCTCACTGGCATTCAAAATACATTATAGATCATTTTCAGACACAAATTTTAATTTAAAGCTGGCTGAAATGTTAATGAAGTTCTAGCTCTTTTTCAAAGGGGAAAATTCCCTACTGCTTACAAAATTGTTTTCCTTTTTTTTTTCCTGTCTGATCTGCTTCTAATGATATATAGCAACCAAACCTCATAAAAGAAATTAATCAAGCCTTCACATCATTTTCCCTTTTCAAGGATGGAAAGGTTGAGGTGTGTGATCTTCAGAGTTTCTGATGCATACCAAAACACAGGTTTTAGCAAACAGTGAAGAAAGTAAATTCCAAAGTTCCTTTAACTATCACATCCTGTGCTCACAGCTATATCTTGCTGAAGCCACTGGGTTATTATTTCCAGAACCTTAAGAGTGTACCTGCAAATGATGTGAGCTGATTTGAACTGGAGCTGCCACAATCCCACCCTTCTTTCACCTCTTTTCTCTCCTGGCTGTACCTCCCTGAGTCCATCCTCGACCTAGGACAGGATGTCTGGTTCAGGGAGCTTTCAGCTGAATGAAAACTTATTTTCTGTGTGTTTTCAGGCATATCGAGCCCCATTCGCAGCTCAACATCCGATATTCAAATTTGGGAGTTAGAACTAAGGAGGCAGCAGAACTGTTCAAATGAGGGGACAGCAACAGAGTGGCCTCAACGTCAATCACTTTAAGCTGCTGCAGACCTATATCTTGAGATGTCTAGGGCTGCTTTGGTATATGACATGGAAGAAAGGCTCCTCTCACATAGCTGGAAGCCAAACCAATCATGGCTTTATAGGTAAAAAAGCCACCACCTCGCATGCTCACTTAAAACAAACTGGTGGGCTACACAGATCATACAGAACAGATGCAGTCTGCTTGGGATGAAAAATAGCTTGAGATAATGGTGCAGTGCTACAATCTGCACCAGGGGCAATTTCCAAGTGGCAGGTTGAATCAGCCTCAAGTGTCATGCATTACAGTAATGCTTCCCTGAGGCAATAAGGCAAGGTCCCACATTCAAAAGGAAAGAATTGAGCTTTCTTGCCAAAGGCAAACGATAAAACACATGATTAAGAACCACTGTTACCAGGACATCGAGGAGCTCCTGAAAAATGTTCCAAGGACTTCAGAAAATACATTGGAAATAAAGAGCAGGATTTTTCTTTTACATCTCTACAGTTACACTACTAAGCATCTCTTTTGCTGCTTTCCTGGAGCACAAGCATTAATCCTGACCTGACTGGAAACTAAGCTTTCTAACCATCAGCATTTCTCAAGCCACTCTGCCCAAACAGTTGTGCAGGAGGTTGTGGGATGTGTATCTGGATCTCAGCTGAATACAGAAGACACTGCAGTCCAAGTCTCTTCCTTTAGCTTGCTTGCTCGAAGGTTAACAAAAATTGGAACATTTTAAACCCTATATGAGACAGACCCTTTGGCAGTAAGTAACCCAGCACCATTAACTACCTATTTCTTCAGGAAAAGGGGTTACTAAGGAACAGCTTCACTAGCCAGTTCGCATCCACAGATGATTCCATCTTTGGAAATTACAGTAACTGTGAGGAAAAAAAAGAATCAGTGTGGATACCTGATCTTCATCCATTTTCATCAGCTCAGCAACCAGTACCCACCTTTACAGTATTTCAGTCAGAATTTTTATACCCAAATTACAACCAGGCCTCAAGGGCAGAATACCAGATTGGACATAAGAATTGGTGTCTTCTTTCCTGCTTTCATACACAGCATTACATACTAGTATATGTGATTCTGAAGCAATGCCATCCACACAACTACATGTTTTCATTCACTTTAAAGATGGCTAGAGTTATTATATCAACCATGGGCAGCTGCACAGGTTCTTACACAAATCTGTACATGTTCAAGTTATGTGACCCCTATACAATAGGCTTAACTGGTTTCCCCAACAAGAAATTCCCATTTTCCTCCAACTCCCTTTAAGATATGGCCATTATAAATACACTCATGCACACATTCTTGCTGCGGTGCCACTGAATACTTTTCCTTATAAAACAACTGTCTATGGGAAAACATGCATACATATGTACCTATACAATATACATACATATACAAATATAACACTCTGACAAATACCTATTATTAATATCTCATTATGACAGTATCATTGGTTCATCATCACAATTGTTTGATTAAATTAATTATATTCTTTCCAGGTTACAACATATACCTATATTAGTTTTGATGGTCTTTAAATGATGAGGAGAATCTAAGAATTTGAGATTATGCCAATATTGGAATAGTTTCTATTTACATACTCTTGATTGGTTTAAAATTGTATTACCACAACACCAGCCTCAAATTTTATCTTTACTTTAACAATTTAACTCCTTGGAGCTAAAAGTAGGCTAAGCAAATTGTTCATCAGATTTTTTTCCCTTTCTTTTCTTTTGTTGTTATATACTCCAATGAAGCTGAGATATGAAAATGTAAAGTTGGTGTAAGCAGAAGAATAATTCAGCGGAAAGTAGCTCCTCTTGCACCTAGTTAAATTTTGGCATTTATGAAGTTCCAGCACTTTTTGTACATAGCTGTCTTGTTACATCTTGTATTAGACATTATGGGTGAGATTATCCAAATGAACAAGGGCGTGATTATCTTTCCACTCAAATCATGGTGAAGTAGCTCAAGCTGAATCCACCAGCAGCACATTCAGGCCAGCTTCAGATGCTTTTGAAAAATTCTTCCCCTACTCAACCTGCCCAGAAAGTGAGCAGAAACAAATAAAATTCCTGCACCTTGTGTCTGGGAAGCAACATCCACAAGTTGCAGGTTGTGCAGTTCTGTCAAGTTAAAGACACTGAGATTTCTTTTCTAAATACAAACAATATTTCTGAAGCTAATAAATTATTTCAAACATTCACTTTGATTTGATAAATTATATTAAATACAACTTGCCTCAGCGGCATTTTGAAGCATGAGAGCTAGAGCACGAGTAGGTCACTTTTACACACAAAAGTAAAGTCTATCCAGTTGTGTACACAGCCTAGATTATGTATGCAGGCCCACACTCCCCAAGATAACAAAATTACCCGCTTGCACTCCAAGCCAGTCAGAAAGTGCATAGCTGGAGATAGCAAAGTCAAGTCCCAGCCAACAAGTCCTGCTAAGCAGCTGCTGCTATCTCAGTTGCTTATTAGTTCACCAGTACACTAGCCACAACCAAAGGCTTCAGATGGGCTTACTGTATGCACGGAACGAAATTGTCTGTGCCTTCAAAATATTGCAGAAATACAACCATGAATGAGTACTATCAAAGGCTGGAGGTAGGAAAGAACTCTATTTTAAATTTTCTCAAAACATTACTTTTTTTAACACTGAAGAGAAAATCCTTACTCTTGAATACTGTATAATAACAGAATCATGCTGGTTTTTGGCAGAATGCTAAGTTTAATTTTCAATAGAAAAAACTGTATAATAATTTTTCCTGATTTAGATGGGTTTTAGGTCAACCTTAGCTACATACAAATTAATGTTTTGTTCAAATTACAGGGTAATTTTAATTAGGACACCCTGTTAGACATCCTGTTGTTCTATTTAATGGACTTTCTCAATTATGAGAGAAAGCACCTCCCCACCCGCCCGCGACTTAAAAGTTAAAGTAAAAATTATGCTGAATAAATATACAAAGATAAAAATTATTTATTCTGCATTAGCTCTTTTATTTCTGTTAATCTTTATTTGGCAACTTCTGTATCAAAAGGGCAGAGTTCAGAATTGCACACCCATTAAACACCTGTTTAAAAACCACTTGAAGCACTGGAACCAGCCAAATATGTCCCAATTAAGCAGAAACGTTGGCACTGCTGTCCCGAGTAAGGAACACCCATTGCCATTTGCTCTTATTAGGTTAAACGGGCTTCTTGGGACATAGTTGAATTCCTGATTATGTGCATTGCAAATGGATGGAGAACACCAGAACAATAAAATTTAATTCAGCATAGCCTTCTGTCCAGTTGTTGAGCGCAGAATTTTGGGAAAAGTAAAAATGAAACTTCAGGAAGTGACCAGGAGTTCTGTGCACCACACGAGACAAATCACTCTTCTTTCTTTCAAGAAATTGCCTGGCTGACATAACAGAATTAACTGGGCTGGGATTTCTTCTTGAAAACGCTCCGAGATTAAGAGCTGATTCCCCTTTTCTTAGCATCTCCTCCTCCGTACCTTGTATTAATTTGATTCCCTTACACAGCTTTATTTGTTAGTTACAAGCAAGATACTGTATCTTTTAACTGGTTACTGATTTCTTGATTGTGTACATTTATGAATTCAGTGATGAATGTAAAGCCCAGAAAATAAAAGCTTTGTTCATAGACCAGACACAGTACTACAAGGGGGTTTTTTATATTTAATTTTATATATTTATTTATTTAAAGGCGAGACCAACTGCATGGCAAACAGAAGAATCTCGTCTCTATCATTCATTTAATCTTTTGGCCTCTGCCAAGGATGCAGACATGCTTACCAATAAACGAGAAGTCAAGTGGCCTTTTTCCAAATACCCAACTATATATTTCAGGGTGGTACCACTAGAAAGCCGCTAGACAGAATCAGAGCAGAGTGACAGTGATTAAAAAGTATGTCTGAAATGGTTCTAATATTCGTGCTCAATCCTCTATAATCCCACTTCATTATCAATTTATTAACTTCCTTTGTTTTCCTTTCTGTCACCCTCCTGTGCTAGTCACTAATATATCTTAGTTTGGGAAGTGCTCTACTCCACATGCACAAAAAGCTACCATACTTCACACAGAATTGATCAGTTACTGTATCCAAGTAAAAGATGTACAGAGTCTCTGGACTGATACCTTAAATGTATAAGAAGGATGGTTCAGCACTATAAACACTACTTAATTCACAACTCATATAGCCAGGGTGTTAGGAGACTGAAAAGCACATCTATATATTTTTCTCTTTACTTATGCCAAGTAGGCTTCTTAAGAACATAAATCCTGTTGGTTTTCTACTACCTCTTATACTTAATGTAGAATTCACAATTATTTAGCACCAACATTTCTAAAGTAAACTTTAGTACAAGCAAAAAACATCCTAAGAATAAAAGATGTCAGCTAGCAGTTGCTGCTGACCTAAAACTATATTTATTTTCAAGACAGCCATAAGAGTGGCAGATGCTTTCTTGTTCTGGCTGGCTACAAACGGCACCAAGAAATCCAAAGTTAGACACTTGCATACTTACTCTTAGCTTGTTTCCCCCCACACACCAATAGCAAATATTTTTGTATACAAACAACACTTTCTGATTTGCTATTGCTCTTTATTTCAGTATCCATGGGCACTCTGTTCACTGTGGTCTCAAGAACAGTTTCCCTTCCATATTCCTATTGATCTTAGCAAAAATGCTGGGTACCCAGAACATCTGAAAAAGATAAATATTCCATGTTTATCCCCTATTATTTAATTGATAACAAGCATTGCTGTTTATAGCGAAAATGCTTTCAACAACATCCCAAAAAAACTGAGAGCTGCAGTCCTTAAACATTTCTTAATTTCAGCCTTAATAACTTCCCCTCTTAGAATTGGTGGCTGACATTTTATTCAGCAGATGATATCTGTAGCTGCAGCACTTCCAGACTACAAAGAGCTGCAAATGCTATCATTATAAATGGATGTTTTTATTGGTAGACACTTCCAGAGACTAACCATAAAGGAGTAGGAAAGTGGGAACATGGGTGGAAAGAAAACAAAACAAGCCCACAAACAAACAAACAAAACACTAGAAATCACAACAGGACAAGAGAAAAATCAAGCGATGACATCACCTCGCTGGATTAGTAAAAGCAATTCTGGCTTGATTGGAATGCCAGTTTTCATCTTTGTATTTCCATTAGACAACTATAAAAATATTTAGCTGTATCACTTTCACAGACACCCTGATAAACTCCCTTGTATTATTTGTATCTAAGTACTTTTAATGCAACTTAAAGGTAAAAATAGTAGTCTCTGTACCGTAAAAACAAATAAATAAAGGGAAACATCTCCTCTACATTGCACTCCTTGAAAAAGCAGAAACAATTAATTCTATACATTTCCAATGGCATTTCACTTCCACTGAATCAAAAGTGTATTTTGGAGAAGTTGCCTTCAAATGCCTGAGCTCACCAAGATGCAGAGAACCACAGAGTGGCATGTTGGCTGGAGAAGCGATAGAATATTCCATGCGAGGAGAGACTTTGCTTACATCACAAATATCTACAGGCAAAGCACATAATCTTTTTATGTGTGATATAAATAAGAGATATAGGTTAAAAGCAGAGAAAGAAACAGCTCCAGAATCATGCAGAACACTTTGTGGAACTGATTTTTAATTGCTTACAACAGCGGTTTTTAAAGCTTTTGCAAGAAGCAAGTAAGTCCCTGTACATCAGGTGAGGACGAGGCCCTCTCAGCCCTAGAAATATGTGGGGAAGAAATGGGGGGGAAGAAAAAGAGGCACTGGAATAGACTAATACAGGAATCTTTGCAATACAGAAGTTTACCCAAATATTGAAAGTCAAAGGGGAAAAAAAATAAAGGTCCATATTTACTCTTGTGTCAGGAAATGCTTTTCCTCACTATTAGGCTCCCAGCAGAGTAGCACCTTTCAAGACAAAGTTGCAAACTGGGGTCTGTGAAACAGAAACTAAATTAGCAAAAGAAAAAAGAGCAAGAAGTGGTGTGTAAAGCGAATACTGAAAATGAAAATGACTGAAATTAAGAATCTGGATATAGCCTTTGCCTCTGGGGCAGGGAAGGACAAAAAAGGGAGGCACATAAACTTTATACACAAAGTAAGGGGAAGTCAGTGGAGGGATATATTTATTAAAAAAAAAAAAGTGTTTCAATATGCCATCTTGTAATATCACATTGAAAGAAGTACACCACTGTGTGCTGTTACTGTATTTGGCCAAGTGCACCATTGTGTTTAATTTGAACTTTGATTACGATAAATCACACAATACAGGGAGGCAACCAAGTGACTCTCAGTCCCTTCTGAAATCTTACCCTATTAAAGCTTAGACTGTAGCAGCAAAGCAGTAACCAAAATCTATATACACACCACCAGAGGAAGGGATCAGAAGCATTGAATGGAACATCCCAGGTTTGCTTGGTCATTTGTTAGACATGAACAGTAACTTCATTGTGCCAGCAGTTGGACTGTTGGAGCAGCAGATAAATTTGGTGCGTGCATCAGATACAGCAAACCATGGGCTGCCCAATTTTCTAGGGAAAGCACAGACGCTCCGCACACCTGAGCACGATTAAGTCCTACTGCTTATGAAGAAGAGAGTCGGTATTGGCAGTGCACTGGCTTGAAGGGGAGGGAAGCAGTTGGAGGAGAAGCATAAACCTGTTTCTGCTCACTACCAACAACATTATTGCAGGCACCAGTAACGAGGTGGCTAGGCTAGAAGGGGAAAAGGATATAGGATCTGGAGCGCTTTATCAGCTCCAAGACCAGGGCTGGTTTTGGCACTATTTTCACTCTAGTGAGTTACAAACAAACAAAAAAAAACCCTAACCAAGCAGGTGCTAGCAATCTGAGGGACCACATGCCAGCTACAGCTGCTTCAAACTGATTCAATTACATCTGCTTGAATAGTCCCAGGACACAGAGTCCACTGAAGGGAACCACAGGTCAAAAGGAGACCCAGTACTTTGGGATTTTAACACTCCATTAAATTAAGGTAGAAGTCTCCCAGCTCAAACTAGGGGAGAATATTCTGGCAGGGTCTGAAGCATGGGATCCCATTCAGCCTAGGATAAGATGGAAGCCGGGAGACAGCATATGCATGATACCGGGATACACAGTAAAAGCTCTTTGGAAATAACACCTCAAAAATTTCCTGAAGCAGCCTGACAGCACTGCCTCGTTTCCCAAAACACTGGGTGCAGTACATTTGCTCGAACATGCTCTTGGGATTGGGACTTCACTCCAAACCTTGTTTGTACAAAAAGGGGCCAAGCAGCTGGGAAATTCTGGAGTGTAGCGTGTCCTCATTAGCTCCCATCTGCCATCAGAACTCAGCTCATGGCAAGTTTGGCTAAGTCCTGGTGTTCTCAGGTCCAAATCTGGGTCAGTTTTAATTACACTATACAGAATTCAGTGTGCAGTTTTTAAATCCTTATTATACAGCGCAGAAGAACGGGCAGCTCTCCAACTAATCAATTTTTTAAAAGTACATATATAAAAATTTTAAACCAGGCTAGACAGACAGTGGGTGGAAGAGGGGAAAAAAAAAAAGTATAAGCGAGTACAGGGGTTAGTTAAGAGAACTGTTAGCAAAAGTGGGTCACCAGCAAGTTCTGCTTTAAAACTTCAAAGGAAAGGGAAAAAGGAAAAAAAAAAAACTCTTCATTTTTTAAGACAGTGAAACTGATGTGCAAGATGTATACAATTCATACTGCTTTTAGCGTCAGCATGGGTTACACACAACAATACTGCAGCCAGATTGTTACGAAGGGAAAGATAGTCTTGTGGTAGGAGGCACTAGCTGACCTGTTCCCATATCTTTTAACAATCTTATTGCCTGGCTTAGAAAAGTCCTTTGCCCTACAGATAAAAATGAAGATTGTAGCCTTTACCCTACAAGTATATAAAAGGTGTGACGATTAGAAGTACAGTTCAATGGGACATTTGACGGTGTAGTGAACTGCAGGATGTTAGTCTAAAGCCTTACCCAATTAATGTTTTTCAGACTACTGTAACTGGTATTTATTTCTGCTTTTTCTATGCCATCAAATAGCCATCAGCCAGGTCAGGACATGAAAAGAGTTTTGCTTGCCAGGTTGCTGGCAAACAAAACGATAGGAGGCACAGAGAACTGCATGTTTTTCACTGAACAGACACTTGGGATAGGATACCACGCCAAATCTTATCTATGTAAATTGGGCTAAAATCTACTCTCAAAGTCAACAACCAGAGCCTGCCCTGTTTAGAATCTTTGTCAGATGCAAGGGAGCAAGTGGAAGTCTTCAGTGACAGCTACCAACATAAAGGTGGCTCAGAAATGGAGAAGGATGATCAAGGAGTCAAATAAATAGTGATGAAATGATAGATGCTTGTTTGAAGAGCATAATATTCTGCCATCCCCTACACAAAAACTACACCTTCAAAGATTTCCAAGCTTGCTTTAACCATTTCCATCAAAAATTCCTGTTAAAAAAAGATTTCCCTTCGTGCACCTTGTCAATATTATCATAGGGTTCATTTTAGAGCTACAGCACAGTAGAAACACAACATTTCTGCACTCCCCCTTATAAGTACTTCTTCACTTGGTGGCTAATCCATACATCTCCAGGTGAACCTAGTATAACCTGACTAAGAAATACACTACTGACTATTTCAGGATCAGCAAAAGCTGCAAGGCTGGAGTAACCAGACAATGTATTTTCTTTGAAATGAAGCTTTTTCTTTTACATACCCCCCCCCACAACTTCTAATAAGTGAAAATCCATACATCAAACATAACATTACACAACAATCCAAGTAGAAATCAAATAAATAAAACTTACCAGAAGAGCATTATAATTTCAGGTACCACCAGCTTCTCCATTATGGTGCTAGTTCTCAAACAGCAGAGGGCCTTTTGCCCATACCACCTGACTAGTCTCAAGCTCTAACTATCTCCACCTGGGCCCACTTGTATTAATTAGGACAATTAGCCTCACCGTCTCTGGGATCACTGTCAATTTAGTTGAGCTGACACCAAAAAGAATTTGGATAAAAAAAGCAAGTTGAAGCCAGAAGCACATCGGGCAAGGTAATCTCCAATTATCTAAAAAGAAAATTACCCCATGCAAATCTGTTTTCTAAGGGTCTGGTTTCTTAGCAGAACTTTTCACTGTGAAGTTTCTGTGCAGAACAGTAACAGAACAACAATGTGCAAGAGAACAATAACATACCAAACACCAGTAAATTTAGCCCAGGCACTACCATCGTATCATTCTTGTAACAGAAGAGAAATCTCAGTGCCCAGATGTGCCTTTGGACTATGCTGTCTTTTAAAGCACCGTTAGTGCAGTTAGGCACATTTGATGGACTATTGGAGGACTTGACCCACCAGTGACTAGGGAGAACAGACAATCCATAACTTATACACAATGAAGAGTGGATTAATAATGCTATCTACTGCTGCACATGCTCTGGAACACTGACAAGGAAGTTCAGTGGTAACACAGGGTGGCTACTTGGGAAGCCTGGGAAGGGAGAACCGTGCAGTTCAGAAGGAAAGTTCGGCTTCTAGTTGATTTTGTTACTTTTATATCACCTATGAATGTAGCTTTATTAAATAATTTTATATACCTCTTTCTTTGGCCTCTCTACTTTTCCTCTTCCTCCACTTGACATGTATTGTAACAAACAAACCAAAAAAATAAAAGTCAAAGATAGCTAGCATTGTATCCAACTGCTAAGGTAGACTGTTACTAGGCTCTAAGAAATCTTAAAGACCACAAGTATGACAACAGTTGTCACTTGCTACCCGCTGCAATGGTGGAACTATAGAGTAGAAGGAACACTAGCCTCTGAAGTGTCTCTACATTTCACTGTCTAGAACATGTGGAAGCTGCAGGGTAGAAAACAAGACCCAAAACAAAACACCCAACAAAAGACAAGACATGAGACTCCAGGGTAAAGGGCTCTGCCCATGCCTATGACCCTAGAGGCAGACTTCTTTTTTGTTCCTCTCCTCCCTTTAAAATGGTGTTCAGATGTGACCCAAGTTAAAGTCACTAAAACACTTCAGGTTCTTTAGCTGATAATGCAGCTGCTTCAGTTGTCTGTTGTCACACTAACTTGTTAAAGGTGTGCCTGGTAGCCCTGAATTCTGAGCAGGGAGAGTATGGGAAAGGACACTGGCTGATATTTCTGAATAATCCATGCTGTTCTTGCATAACAAGTGCTCCTTGCACAGAAGCATATCTTCCTTCTACAATTCTATTCATGAGGAAATGGTGAAAGATCTGGCATGGCATATGAATGCAGATATACTCTACAGTAACAAAGCAAGTATCCCATTGTGAGATAGGGGACATTTCATTTTGCAGACTGTCAGCACCTGAGGAATGTTAAAAATTTGACAGTAATTTATAGAATGAATTAAACCATGGGGTTCCCAAGTTAGAAATCAGTGAGGCTCTTGTCAAACATATCTTCACTAAAATTTGATGCTACTGTATTAATCTTAGTGTACCTACATGTAGCAACTCACATAAACATCTTTGTGGGGTCTGTCCTTTCCACTACGTGAGCTGGAATACCTAAGACAACAGTATGATTTATAAACAGAATGAGTCTCTCAATTTTATTGTCCTTGGTTGCAAGAGTTTAAGTCATCCCCTTAACATTTGAATGCCATTTTTCTATTGCACTTTACTTGTGAGTGGGTGTTTTTGGTGCTATACAGTCTACATAAAATGAATCAGCACGTAAGAAAATGCAACACCTATTATAATGTGTTTCATAAACATCCAGCCCATGGCTTGTGTGTGCTGCGTAGCACAGTTGTTATTATCCGCTAACAACATGTTCTAAACTAACATAATAAGTCCTACAGATCTCATTATTGTGAATTTTAAAAACAGTAGAGCAGGATTAAGAGGAATTTGCCAAATTTCTGTTTCCTGTACCTGCAGAGGAAGAGGAAACCTGCAATTCTCTCACTGCAGTGAGAAGATGGTATCAAGACCAGCACTACAACAAGGCCAAACAAAAGGGATCACAACTACTTTCCTAAAGAATAATACTCTGTGTATACTGTTCTCAAATTAAAACTGAGAGCCCTGATTAAGTGCTGACTACCTGCAAGTTGTGCGGTCCAGTTTCCAGCCTGCATGACAAAAGACAGCAAAAAAGCACACAGACCTACATACATATCTCAGTTTATTCCTTTCTATTATTTGACAGCCAAACTAATGTCAGATGAGGAATTCAGAAGGCCATCCATGGTGAGATAGAGTACAACACAAGCTTAAGACAGGAAAGGAAGTGACAACAGATAAACATAGGATGACCATGAAAAGAAGGTTTACAATATACTGCTTTTATATAGCAATATGAGATACAAACACCAATTATTCCCATTTTCTAGATGAGGAAACAAAAAGCTCTGGTCTACATCACAAAATATATCAAGGGACTCATGCTGAATATACACAGTTATGTCATACTTGGGTTTCTATTCATTTTATCACATTTATCCTCAGTACCTGACAACTAGTGCTTTCCTTTATTCAGCTAAAGAAGTCAACAACAATAGAAAACACCGGAGCATTTATCTGGAGCATTGTTCAACTGCATATCTACCATGTCCACATCACATCCCATTGCAGACCATACAGACAGGCTCAATAGCACGTCCCTGACACTAGCCCAGGCAGTTATGTACTGAATCTGTGGGCAAGGCAAATGAGGAGTCTTGTTGCCCTTCATTAAATCTTTCCAGTTGCTGGCAAACCACTGGCTAGGGATTTTCTGAGCAAGGGGTTATATTCATATCTTTGTTTAAAAAAGCCCTTGATGGACTTTTCTTTCATGAGTGTATCTGATTTGCTTAGTAGGCATATTTCCTTCTGCTTTTTCTTGATCTTCAGTTAATGACTTCTACTGTCAATATTTGCACTGTATGTCTAAAGAAGATTTTCTAGAGCTGCAGAACAGAGATCTCTGATACAAACAGAAGGAAGAAACTGGTCTATAGATCACTCCTCCTGGGCTAAACCAGCATAAAGTAGAGTGTAAACAGATCTCAAGACAATGGCAGATCTGCTCCTGTCTCATGATGAAGATTTCAACAGATTATAACAATGCTACAGCTTTGCAGTTTGTTTAAATAGATTTATAACATACTAACTCCCTTTTACAAGAGCAAAGAGATGCTTAATCTGAGCCAAGAGGCACAAACTGGGTAGATATAAATGTGAAATGGCCTGAATTTGCCAGTCAGACTTGCAGTGTGACTGCATCTGCTGCTTGGATTCTGCCTAAATAGGCCAAGATCAAGGTTGCAAAGATTGATTTGATTCTGATCCCTCAAAGTAAACAAGACCCAGAAATCAAAGCTCATAATAAAATTATCCCATGAAGTCATATTTCCACACTGCAATGCACATGACGTGTGCATGCACACAGACACACACATTCACACTCAAACCCGTGCTATCCCCTGCATTTGTATGTTGCACCACTGCAAATATACTCTGAAAGAACATAATTGCTACAGGAAAATAACACCCATTGGTGTACAGACAACCTGTGCTGCTGTTCCCCTTTCTCATCAGAAAACACTGATTCTCACCTACTTGCCTCACCTCCCTGCCCCTTTTACCAATGAGGAACTCACCTTACATCTCTACAATGCTTCCCTTGGCCAAGTCTGCAAGCCCAGGCAACCCAGCCTCCACTGTAGGCAGCAAAGGCAGAGAGCTCAGCTCAGAGTTTTCCATGTTCAGTGCATGTCACATAACACAAGCAACCTGCTAACGAGCTGCTATGTGCTCTCTCAAAGTCACAGCTGCCAGCAACAATTGAGCAAGTGCAGCCTAGCTTTTCAGGATTCCTGCCTGTTGCCCAGGAACCACACAAAGCACTGGAGATTTTAAACAGGTGCAAACAGTGCTTTTCTCCCATCCCTTGTCCTCCAGCACGTCAGACTGCACAGCCTCTGCAATGGAAATGCAAAAAAGAACCAGAAAGCAGCAAATGAACTTTTAAAATGCAATCAGAGTTCCTACCAATAAAGAGACACACTTATGAGAAAAACGGCTTGTACGTAGCACTGTAAGCAGATGCTGAAAGGCTTGGTCAGGCTTGCCTTTGAGAAGACCTGCTTTTTCAGAAATCTGCAACTGTATTATAATTCTAGGTTACACATTTTTCTAAATTTGTCAGTATTTCTCACCTGCAAAATATTTTGTTAATGTCAGAGGTAATGTTTCAGAACACGCAATGATTCGGAACGTGTCATGAGCACCAAAAATAAATGAAAAGGGCGCATTTTAAAGCTTCCTTTTAAAATAATTCTGCAGCTGTATAGCAATTTTTAATGCTCAAAGTCATCTGTCAAATAAGTGTATTTATGGGCATAATATAAATCACACAATTATTTAATTTTATGTATGTATAGAAAATATATATGTACCGTGTGTTTAGAGCCCATTGTTTAACATTCTAATCTTGTACATACACAGCTCAGTGCATAGGTGGTATCGTAAAGGTATTTCCTGAACTGAAAATCTGTGAGGCAATTTTTAACAGGCTCATTAAAAAAGACTGCAATAACTCCAGAATGGTTTGTTTTGTCAATATTGCCTACACCGTGTTAAGGTCATCAGTACGAGATTGTTATTAGCCATGTTCCCACGTTGGTAATCAGGCAAAATCTTGTTAATTTCAGGCAGAATCTTGCCTGAATTGGAAGGGAGCAGGAACTAGTTAAGGCCATTAACCAGATGGCCATTAGGATGTGGTGCTCTGATGTTATGATCAACTAGTAGTCTGGTGTCTACCTGCTACTTACAAGCCCACTCACAAGAGCAGGCAGAGGTCAAGCCTTGAGCAAGGCTCTGTCTCTATTCTTTCAGAAATGTTACAATGCTGACAGGCACACTAAGGGCTTCTGTCTGAAATGCAATTGCTCAGATAGGTTATACCTTCCCTTTTAGATTCAGCTTTCCATTTGGATGGCAGGCTGAAAGGCTAAAGGGTTCTCTTGTACAGACGCCAACAAAAACAAAGGTAAACTTAGAATTTTCATTAACTGTAAATTACAAGAGCAAACAGAAATAAGGATTGATGTGAGCAACAGGGAATGCTAAAGCTTCACCAAATGTAATGTGTAATGCCTCAACCCAAACATATTTTGGGATGGCTGCCAAGAAGATGGGTATAAATGTGGGAGGCTTAGTAGAGTACAGTTTGAGCTAAAATGTGTAAAGTTTTCACTTGTGCTAAGGAAACATTCGTAGCTAGGTAAAAACAAGGCCTTATGAAAAATCCAAGTTTGCATCTTATCTAAATTTCCCTGGGCAAAGCAACTGCTCTCTTCCTAACCTGATCCTCGAGATAGCTGGTGGTAGCGTGTAATTATTGTGGGTAGTACTGCCATGGGGTAGGCACTAGCTGAATATTGTAAAGTCTAGAGATGTCTTATGCAGCATTAAATGGTCTGAGGATCTCATCTAAACTTGAATTGGAATTAGTCATTATAATGCTTTTGTCTTTTGTTGGTCCAGTGATACCTGTACAAGGCAGAAATGTCAGCTCTGTCTAACAAGCTTTCATGTGCTATCTTACCTTACGCTGTTATCTGTTAGATCTTTTGACGCAGAACCTCCTAGTAGTGAAGGATGCAGCATCCCAAACCATCAAAGCTTCTCCAGCAAAGAATTACATTGTCCTGCATGTTGTCAAGGCTGTAGTGGAAAGTGCAGTAAATAACACAAATAATCTCTCTTCACTGCTAAAAATCCCTCAGCATAAAAAGGTCAACATGGTTGAGTTTTGCTTTATCTACTGTCAGAGCTGTGCCTCAACACTAAGAGTATAAGGTGCTTGACTAGAAGACTAGTTCATGAACTGGGTCTTCAGTTTACTTTCCATTGGATAAACAATGGACAGTTCTAGCAAAGGCAAGAGGCTGGAGAGTAAAAGGCTATAAATTCTATAGAAATGTTCAAAACAGGCTCATTTCTCAGCTTTTTTTAGGCTCCTTTCTTCTTGAGTTGATAGACCGATTCTTTTAGCAAAAAATGTCAACAGTAGTAAATCTTCTTACCTATTTTTGCTGCATAGACTTCAGAAAGCACACACAGTAATGAAGCTCCAAGAAGCCATTTTACTGACTACCACTTCAGCTTTATTCATGTGATTGGTTCCAAGATCATGAGACAGTAAGACAAGTTACTTCATGTTTCTCTATGTTAAGTGCAGGGTACATCCTTCCCTCTCTGTGTCTGAGATGATAAAGCATCTGCAGCTGACAGATAGGGACAAGCTTTTGATTCTCCTTGATGCACCTCCAGTTCTACAGATATGGAAGTATGAAGTGCCCATTGACAACATAGTACAGGAATCGTACTGATAATACCCAATGTATCCCATTACTTCGCAGATAAACATGACCCTCTGGTAAAGAGATGGTGACAAAAGAAACTTATCCCATCTAAAAGAGAATTAAAATCTCAAAAGACACTGTCTAGTCATTCCATTGCTCAACATGTAGATCTATTCAGCTAGGAGGACCAAAGGTGACAAGTAACCCTAGCCATACATACACATAATGCTACTTTTGTCACCAGAAGTAATAATACAGCCTCCACTGGTAGGAGAGACTGTGTCTTGCCTCTTGGTGGAAAATGTCTCCCTTAAGGCTAACACTGGCACAAGAATGGTGGGAACATTTAGGAAGGACTCTAAGGCAAATGCAACTCAGATTTGTCTCCACAGTTGCCAGTGACTAAGTGGCAGGCAAAGACATTTCTTAAGTTGTCCAAGAACAGAAAGTACACAGAGTGCAATGGAGTTTAATGAAAACAGTGGTTCAAAAGGCTCTATTTAAACTCTAAGTAAGGATCCTAGACAGTGTGGAACAGGCCAGGACTCACTATTTTGGCAACAATCTTAGGGTGAAGTTATCCTCTCCATAAATCGAAACTTTCCTTCAAATTACATCAAGTGTGTGCACCTCAGCAAAGCTTAGAGCAGTCTGAAAGCAGAATGTATTCTTTTCTGCGATGGCTTCTGGAAAATAAGAAACTGGATTAACCATAGTCTTCACTGGTGCCAGCCAGACCACAAAGTGTACCATCAACACTCTGCTGTAAGGTAAAAGCTATTGTAATTTTAAAAGAACACCAATTATACATCCTGTCCCAGAGGTGCTATAACCTGACTTTAGATTTCTTATAAACTATGTCTTCTGGCACTCCTAAATAATACCAGAATAAGAAACATCAGATTACTTTCTAGGAGATATTTACAAAACTCTGTGATACTCCAAGCAGATACAAGCAAATATTATTATTATTCTGAATAGCACTCCATGCTGCCCTCCATCCACAGCACCATGCAGGCTGTCATTTTTGCAGTTAGGATGCGTTTTGCAGAAAGACTTAACTGTTCTTTCAAGTGCACTGTACTGCTAGTTGTTGTCACAATTATTTATAACTAGGGACATCCATCTCCTACTAACCTTCTGTTCTTGTCCAATATACAGGAAACACTATTTGGAGGGTTCTTACATTTATAAGAATTTCAACTCAATATTTCTTAGCCAGATTCTTCCCCCTGTTTTTGACTGCAATGCCAGCCAAGTTGAAGATGGTATTCAGTCTTCCTCGCTATTGCGTAGTCCGTGTGAATAAAAACTTAGTTTTGGTAAAAGGTCAGGATAGCCAATGAAGACGTTCGGCTGAAGAACTGCTTTTTCAAGAGACTTGTAAACATGAGATTAGTTGGGTTTCTCCTTTAAGCTGTATCATAAAGTACTGTAGCTTTCTTTAGCACAGAGAAGCAGTGGAATAGCGCATGAACCACTCAATGCCAAGAAATAATCTACCTCTAGCTAAAAAGTGAATTATCCTACAACCTCGAGAAAGTTACTTAACTGTTCTGTGTTTCAGTTTTACCACCTATCAAATGGGGATAATGATACTTTGTAAAACCACTCTAAGGTTCTTTAAAAAAATATATTATCATTTGGAAACTTGTAAAGTGCATTGGCATTTCTAAAAAAAACCACCGAGAATACAGGAATAAGTATTGCTTTAAACGTTTGTTGCAATATGTTAATACAAGTCATACCTTTCTTATAAGCACTTTACAATATTCTCAAGTGTTTATTTGTACTGTCTAAGTGAATCAGCTACAATTGCCATACTTCTAGCATACCAGATTTGAGGATACTACATGGTTTAAGTTTAAACCTGCAACTGATGGCTGAAACATGAATCTTTTTGTGGACCTCAGTAAGAAATGGTCTGGGTCCTGTATTTTTTCCTAAGGCAGGCAACAGTCCTTCAGCTGAAGTATCACTGCCTTCTTTGAAACACACAATAATTAGGAAACTAAAAGAAAAAGATATGAACATTGTGTCCTGCCTCCCCGACGTTCTCTTCAGCACCTAGATGATACAGATGCCACAGAAGACTCACTCGTACTTTGAAGTGCAGGAAAATATATCATGGTAAGAGACTGAGTGTCATTCAAAGCATCCTTTGAAACTTCTTAAAAACTGCAGCTGAGCTTTGTGTCTAGAGATGTTTTACTGATTAGTTTATTTTTCTGTACTTTTAGAGAAAAGAAAAGCAAATTCATTACATGTTTAAAACTCAACATACTTTGCAGGCTTTAGATATTAAAACACTTCTACTTCTGAATGTTTATCCTGCTTAAATATGTACTTTTAGGGTATAATCCAAAAGTGGCTGGACATATATATTGTAGGTCAAATCCCAAATCACCAATCTGACAGTTACATTTCTTAGGGCAGGTATTTTAGAGCAGAAAAGAGCTTTTTCTTCAACTTCATATTACAAGGATGGATCACAGAATTTCTCAAATAATCAACAATACAGATGAGACAAAGCATGTAAAATACCAGGCCCAAAAGATTACATTCTCTGGATGTTATTAACAATCAAAACCAAGATATCAGAACTGGGGATGGCTTGCAAGTTTAGAGACAGCACTCATCATAAACCAAATGCTACAGTAGTTATATTACTGAAGGAGAAAAAAGTTGGGGAAATTCTACAGCTATTTAATCTTTAATAAGTATTTAATTCCCTAACTTTGTAATACAGAGAATTTCTATCCATCAAGTTATTCAATGATATTTATAGCAGATAAAAATTTACAGCATTAAGTTAGCTACAGTCACCTTATCTCCAAGTAAAAATTACCTATGTATTTAAATACAAAGGCAGCAAACTGGATTTTCTTATTCTTATTAAGATCAATATAATACTTGAATGCAAATATAAGAGTTAGAGAAGAGTTACAACAGTGTGAAATTGCCCCCATTTCTAGGTATGATTAAGAAAGCAACACCAGAAATACAAGCAAAAGGGAAAAAAATACGGTCATCCAAATTAAAATAATGTTAAAGAAAAGTATGGCCCTGAATTGTGGTAGACCTGTGAGAAGAGATCACCAACTAGATGAGAGTGAGGTGAGATGCCCTCAGACGTTTAAAAGCACAGAGTGTGGAAGAGAGTACAAGAGTGGGAATGTGCCCACACAGCTCATGTTAGACCTTCAAATGTCTCCAGCTCAAGTGTCTAATGTGAATGTGCAGAGACACAACCACTTCAAGCAGAACTTTTTACTGATTAAGTCACTACCACAAATCTCAATATGTTCCCTGCCATATTGGCAGCCTGTCCCCTTTTTCCTTTTAACTGTGGGCCAGATCCTCAGCTGGTATAAGTTGGCATCGCGTTTTGTTGCCTTCAGTGGAGCTAAGCCAATTGATGCCATCTGAGCATCTGATATTATATTTCTGTAGCAGTTAAAAAATGATACAGTGGCATTAATTACTACATAGCCATGTCTCATAACCTCATAGCAGGGGCAGAAAGACTTCTCATTTAAAGTCACCAGTCAACATACAAAGCAGAAGGGTCAACTGGCATTCCAAGCTGAGTTTGATGGCTGTAAAGCTACTAGTCATTCCAAACACAGGAGAAACCATTTCTCATTTTCCTATGTGATTTAAATACTTAAAATTTTTTAACCCAAAGGCATATAGTAGCTATGCTATGTCCTTAAAGCACCACAAGCTATTGCATCAAATATGCAATGGATCTGACATGCAGAAGAACAGGCAAACTGGGGCAGACAAAATTTTGTTTAACCGAAAAGCCTGAGTCCCACTGCCAGCAGCAGATGCTAAGAGAAAGAGGGTAAGAACACCTTCATCTGGAAGCATTCTGCTACAGACTAACAGCACACCAGAGATGCAAACTGAAAAATCTTTCACGTTATAGCTGCAAGTCAAAATATACCTGTACTTTTATTCTTAACTGTTAGGAAAAGCTTTACAGTGATAACTATGTAGCATCATTCTCCACTGCAGGATGCAGAGGAAGCAGAAATGGAAGGCAGTCGCCTTTCCAAGGTCCAGAGGGACAGTGGTGGCAGAACTCAGAACATTATCTTAGTCTTTCTGCATTTATGTTTTTGCTTTCTGCTTGGGTTTTGTTGTTGTGGAGGTTTGGGCTTTTTTATGATAGGCAACTCTGCCCTGTAGACTAACTAACTGTATTTCAAGAGCCAGTTTTAACAGGTCCTTTGGATTTCTGACACTACACTGAGAACCCTGCCTCAGACACATTCTCCAACTTATGAATAGAGAAGGTGTCATTTTTTGGTTCAGCAAAGGGAGAAGTGGAGCACGGGACTCATTATGGACAATTGCACATTGGTTTAGACTATCTCTTACAAAGACCTAATACTCATAGTTTATACTCTTTGTGTAAAAAGCCTGTATGTTCCATTTCACCACAGAAGGAAATAATCTTAACAGGAAAATCTTAACATCCAAATAAAACTCTTCTTCAATGAAATAACACTTCCTGCTTTCTACCCAACACAAAAAAGTGTAGGTTGGGACGCCAAAGAACAAGGTTGGGCTCAGACACTCAGACATCCAGTAGAAATAATGATCACTTGCATCAACATTTTAGATGCAGCAAAATGTTCATTAACTCAATAAGGTTATTGAGCATTATTGTCGGTGTGTTTGATGAAGGGGGAAATGGGGAGTTATTCTGTGGCACTGAATCTATCTTGGCCTGCCTTCATTTTCATTCACTGCCCTTCCCAGTACTTCCTCTCATATAAAATTATCTCCTCAGCTCCTAAGTTAATTTTTTTTAAGCACTTCATACCCCCTGGACACTCAACACTGAGATCTTATTGAACATTAAATAAGCAGATTCCCATCTTTGTCTTTAAATGGGTAAAATAAAAGTACTAACCCATCAGACAAAATAAATACTTATTCTCCACCTACTTATTAGAATTTGCATGTTATTGCAGCATGCACACTCCTAACAAGCTTCCAAATGAGGGATTGGAAGTAAGCAGACTCATTCTACAAGTAAACGTAAAATAAATGGCCTTCTGTTGGCTGAAGCATATGTCCCAAAATGCAGATAGTTTGCTGTGGGTATAATGTAACAACTACCTGATAACAAGCTAAGGCCAAAACATGGGAAGATAAATCCTGGCTTGACTGACTTCAACAGGCGTTTTGCTTGCGTAAAAACAGACCATGAAATTCAGGGCTTTAGCCACAAAAGAACAGAGCTACTGAGAAACAGGAAACAAAGAAAGAATGAAAACAGCGAGACAAGGAAACATTAGAGAAGACAACATACTGGGGAAGGATAAGAGCAAACAGGAAAATGTAAGGGGATTAACAGGAAACAGGAGAAGCAACAGACAGATATTGATTTGTTAAAGCTTTTATAGGATTTACTGCAAGTTTCTCTGCTCAATACATAGTAGTATTTAACATGCCAGAAGATGAGTATCTGAATCTACTCGTATTAACCAAGAAAAACTGTCCCGGTTTGGGAGAGTTTCTGGAAGTGCCTCTCTTCATCCATTGAGGGATTGGACAAGATGATCTTTCGAGGTCCCTTCCAATCCCTGACATTCTGTGATTCTGTGATCCATACCAAAATGGCAGTCTCCAACTTTCTCCCACACTCTTCCTCCACATGTGTCCATAGTTCAACTCCCCCTCTAGCTCTCATCAAAACAGTTTGCTTTTGCGAAGTAACCATTTTTTCCCCTTGCTAGTAACGGAAAAAGCAGCAACAACCTGCCTCTCTCTCAGGCCCCAGCTCAGCAAGAAATCTATATCAGATGACTGCTGAATTGACCCACTGATGAGCAGAATTTGCAACCGAGTAATAAGGAGTCACATGAAAGCCAAATTTCCCTGACACTGTCTGTTTACATACCAAGAGGATGCCAGGGTGTTGGTGAAGTGTACTCAGATTCTTTTCCAAAAATCCCACTGTGATGAATTGTCTTCACAGCCTCACACATTTACTATTCGGTTCTGATACTACAAATGGAGGAAAATGGTGGAAGCTTCACTACTGTCACTCTAGAAACCATTCCACTGCAAACAACTTCAGATGAAAAAAAGAAATTATGGACTTTTTCTCAGAGCTGAGTGCATCTGAACATAGCAGATGAGATCCACACTGCAAAAAGGTCTGAAACCTATTACATAGCCAGCAGAAAATGTAAGAGAATTTTAAACAGACACATTCTTCCTAACTGAAATAAAATTAAACCAGTTGATTAAGAATATGTTTTAAATTTAAATAAAGATTTAAATTTAAATCTTTAAAAGCTTAGTCTTCCATTTTTGTATATTATACTTGTCAGAAATATGTCCACATTCAGTCATTTTGTCTTAAGTCAGTCTTAGGATCCAGCTGTTCTGATATTGGTGAAAATGAAATTTTTAATCTTCAAATACTTCATTTAACTATTATTTAAGAAACAGCATTGCTTAAATGAGATGCTTCCTTCACAAAAAAAAAAAAAAGCTCATAAAAATATCTGCCTTACTTTTTTTAAGATGGTTTTTCTGTGTCCAAATTTTATAACAATCCATAAACGTGTTTAGTCATCCTTATCACAGGGGAAGAATGTAAGTAGGGAATTTCTGCCTGACAGAAATCCTGCAAGTGAAAAAGCTTTCAGTTTTTACTTCAGTGGAAATTTTGCCTCAGTATGGATTCACAGAATTTGGCATCTCTGCTTTGCAGAGATGACGGGGATTCAAGTTTATTATTACTTAGATAATTGTTTTGCTAGATTCATCGAGTGCACTCTTAGAAGAACTGGGGAGAATGAGTTTGACAAGAGATCAAAGAGATCAATTATAATTGTGTCCAGTGGACATAAAGTGTCCAGTGAACACCAGCTAGATTGGCAGAAGATGAGAATTAATCCAGTTTAGTTTTAGGGTGCTAACATACAAAATAGAAAAATTTCTTTTCTCCCCAAAAGGATGGTTGGCATTTATATTCCCATTTCTTATGTAATGGAGCTTTCCTAATATTTATTATTTATCAAAAATACTTGTTTTCAGTGTTTCCCTAGGAAGCTGATATGCCCAATTGCAATATCTAATTAGAAAAAAAGCATGTGGCTGTTACTAACAGGCCAAATGCTGAAATGCTTGCCAGGGATTTAGACTGTCCACTGTTACAGATGCAACGTGACTAAGACTCCCCATGAATCTAGCTGATAGGTCCTGGGAAATCTGACCAGGCACCTTGATAACAAACAGAAATACACAGGCTATGCAGCCTCAGAACTTCCATCTCTCAAGTCTGTTTCTCCATTTCCTCTCCATTGACCCCTCTTTCCTCCCTTTGAAAAGATGTGGAAGGGAATGAGGAAAAAAGCAACAAGCCCATAACACAGTTGTTCTAAATCTCCCTAAAGAAGCAGACTGCTCCTCAAAAGTGAATCCCAGGTGAAGCCTCCTTGCTGCAGTTCTGTAGTCCTAAACACAAGGGATGCAGATATTCTTTATGCTGGAGCAACCTAGCCTCTAAACTTGTATTTACTCCAGTAAATTGCTCTTCCTTTAACCTGTGATTTTCCTAGGTAGTAATAATTTTGCACTGTTGCCCAGAGGAGATCTCTTTGCTTTGCTAACTATCTGTTATGATGTGTATGTCATAATTGCAGAATTTGGCCATGTAAATCTTGAAAGTAATTTGCAGCTCTGAAACTCAATTCTGATATATTTCTTCAAATCCTATGCTGTCAAAACTCAGCGAAACTGCAAAAAGGATATGAAGATAACATCTATAAACACTGCAGCTGGGTACACAAAAAGCTGCAGAGGAAGAAGAAGGGTTGCCAGAGCAGGAAAACACTGTTAATTACTTAGCATTGTTCCTTGAAGCATAATACCCCTACCTGGAAACTATACAGTCCTACCTGTACATCATATCAGTATTACAGGGGTAAATGTGTCTAGAAGAAAAGAGAAACCAAGAACAGAAATGAAACAAACAAACAGAAAAGGTACTCACTAGGTAGTATCTGCAGATTTTCAACTAGCAACTTCACTTTTCCCACTCCTCCTTTCAGCAAAACCCTATGCTATGAGCATTACAAATATTCTATTTCTTCTCTGGTGTGCGCTGTGACAGACGTTCATAAAAAGTTAAAGGATAATACTCAGTAGAAGCCAATAATAATTTTGTGTTAAAATAGCCACGTAATAAGAATACCACTGGGATGGTAAATGTTCACCTTGGGTGTTAAATACCAGTGTAGTCAAACTTCTCCTGTTCCTGTGGCTTAGGCAATGCTCTGCTCAGGCAGCTCAGGCTAAGTCTGTCCTCCCGTTATTCTGGCATGAGCCAGCTCAGCAGAAGAGACTTTTATTCTGATATAACTCAGCCCAAAAGTACTCTGGACAGATATACAAGGAAAACAGAAAATACCCCACAAAAAGCAATCATATCATTGTTATGTATTCAAATGTAAAGTGTTTACAGGATTAAACAGTAACAGCACTGACACAATAACACATAGTATGTCCTCATCTTGCAAGCCTCTCTTCTAAATAATCCTAAGTGTGTGCAGTACCTTGCAGGGATCGTAAAGTGCAGAAAACTATGAAATTTGAGAGGAAACAGATCAAAAAGCTGAAGCACACAGAAGTGATGTGACTCACTTAAAATTCTACAGAAAACAAACAGAAATTCATAAATAAAGCTGTTTCTGACTTTTGATCTTGTCTGTGGGACACAGGATCTCTCCAATAAGAATAAATATACTGAAGCAAAAGCAACCCCTCCCTTGACATTTTATTATATTTCTGTAATTGTCTCAATATACCAGATCAATTGCATTTGAAAATACAGCTATTAAACCATAACTAGACCATCTTTGGAGCCTTTGTTTGTCAATTGCATCAAACAACAATTCTTCTGCAGACAAGAAATCAGACTGTATTTTTACAATAATTGCAAGTCATTTCTAGGAGAAAGAGGTAGCAACAATACCCAAGGAAATAAAATAACACACTTTTGTGCTTTCCCATCAAACCCGATAGTGGTATGGGTTTAAATCAGTCAGAGGCAGCTACGCATGAGAGATTGCACTCTGCAGGCTCTATCAGTCAGAAGTCAAGGATACACGTCCATGATTTATCATACTTTTCATGGTAATTAGCTAGAGTGCCATTTTGCTTCCAGTAGCATCACTCAACTTTCTTTTTTTAATTTGGTCTTTTTTTCTGCAAATGAATTTACATATTTCTCAGTCTCTCATCCCCTACTATGTTTTATTTATGAACACAGGCCTTCCTGATGGTAACTCTAATGTGAAGAAGGTGGTAATTAGTGTACCTATCTGCTAAGTTAATCCCTTTCCCACAATGTCTGCAGAGAAGTTTAAGGTAAGTAACAGTTTACAGTCAATATTAGGTTTAATTATGCTTAATGAGGGTAACTGTCTCTGTTTACTAACTGCACCTAGGTGTGTAGCTCCTAGATGAGGTTTTTCTCCCAGCCTCATTCTGCACTGCTAATAGTGCCACTGTGCGTGGTACACGTAGTGCTTTAATCCATAAAACTGCACCAGGAGAGCCAAGCAAGTGAGGCACCTGTTTCAACACAGGTTCAGAGGGAGCAGAACAGCCTTAAAACAATGACAGCTTTGTGTAAGGAGAAAGTTCTACTGTCTGGTATTTTAATGTATGCAGTGCATTAGAGAAAAGAGAGAAAAAAAATAATAATAACAGACGTTCCCCAAGTCTCTCCTCTTAAAAAAATTTAAATTTTTTTTAAAAATAAAGCATTTGTTCCCAGTTTGCAAAGATCATCCCCAAGAATGTTTCCTATATGAGTTACTATGTTATTTTAGTTAACACAGTGAAAGCAGTGTTAACAATTAATACCCTGAAGTTAAACAACATAATGAAGACTTCTTGTCTCACTCATATTTCACATGTATGTATCTTTCAGAACTAAAAAGGTTCTAGAGGCAACTGAAGACAACATTGTCTTATAACTCTATACTAGTAAAAGGTCAAAAGCAAAACCACAGATCCAAAACTAATTCTACTTCAACTGCTCCCTTTTTAGTCTCTGTGTAATGTTGTTATTTCAGTCTGCATCTTCCTAAAATGAAGATCTAGATTTGAGTTTACTTCATTACTTTTTGCCAAAACATTTTCCTTTGTGATTTCGTGTATTATCCCCTTGGGAAATTCATGTAATGGGGAAATTTTTATACATATTTATAACTATGTATGAAAAATGTACCTTTCTAAATCTTTGATTCCCTAGGATGCGTGGATTTAGGGGGTTTTGTGTGTGTGCACGAGGGACTAAGTTTGCAGGAGAAGTGCTGAGAAATAAAACTGTTTGATTTCCAATGAGAAACAGAAGTGGAACGCACACAGAAATTGTTCTGTAAGTGGAGAGGTTAGTTCATTTGATTTTTCCAAAGCAGTAAGAAGCGAGTTCTGCATTTTGTTCATATCAGAGAAATGTGAAGTTTGCTCAGACATAGCTCAAGAGTTTTATTTTTTTAATTTTCTCTTTTGGCCTAGTGAGTACTCTGCATGAGTCCACATGTTCCCTCCTTATTTTTGCCAGTGGCAAGACTTCAAGAAAAAAAATCTCTGCTTACAAAATTTTTCAAAAAAGGGAGGAAACCTTCAGCTAAATCATGCTTTTTGTTTTTAAAAACCACCCAATTATTTGATTGCCAAAGTATTAGTTACTACAGTGAGATTTTATTTAAAGGCTAAACTCTGTAATTCTGGAAGCTATATCCAGATCAACATGCTTTGACTGTACAGGTTTCAAAATCCAAGCTCAAGTCTCTTTGTTAAGGCTTATATGTATTATTCCTACAATGTGCCAAATTGTAACCCTAACATCCACATTACTGCAAGTTAGGGAAAAGCTTTCTAAAAAAGAAGTGAAATTTTGTAACTGATGTGTTTCTCTCTCAACACTGTCTTCCAAAAAATGTGATCTAAACATTTAAATACAAGTTTAGTCACAATGTAAAGCTGCTAATAGCTACATAACAAGAAAGAAAAGGTACCTGCTTTCAAAGTGACATTATGTTCTTCCTTTTGCCTTTTAAGACATCAATATTCAGAAAAATATGGACTCCATTATGAGATGAAAATTATTTACACGCACATATATTCTTCTGAAAACTGAGGAGGTTTTGTATCCAAGTAAGCAGAAGCGGGAGGGGTCACTTTACTGCTTGAATTCAAAATCTAGCAGCTAGTCTAATTTGATGACTTAAAACACTACAGAAGGACTCTGAGGATCTGGAAAATTTAAACTCATGATTTCAAGTACACGTTACGGAGAATCTAACTGGGGAATGAAAACAGCACTTAATACAACTGGACAACAATACCAAGAGAGGGCATATTCAAGTTACTTCTCACCTGCTGCTGCCTTTCAGTTAGTGCCATAAACCAAGCTTGGGTAACTGAACATTAACCTATTTTACTAAAGCAAAGTCCTTAAGTTAGACACACCTGGGAGGAAGGTGGCTTGCTTATGTGGATCAGTCTGGATAATATCAAGGTTTTTCCCATTACATCCCTCTGCTCAGATTCACCAATTATAACGAAAAACCTTGGGAGGTTAAAGGCTTTTAAAACTTATTGCAAAATAACCAGAGAAAAGATATTTTTTCAAATATCTTCAGTAAAAATCAGGTTTTTTCCAAGATCTAGGGAGGTTTAGTCACCCCTAAATGAACTGAATCTCTGCTGTAGTATAGTGTCGCAGCAAATAGAATGACACACTTCCTTGATGACCTCTGAAGTAATGATGAGAGTCTCCAGCCTTGGTTGAGGAGATTACCCGAGAGGCATACAGTAGCAGCCTCCAGTATCTCAAGGAGGCTTTGAAACGGCTCATTTCATATTTATAGCCCAGCCAGGCAGGTGGGACTAGAACATTGTGGCTTAGCCACATACCAATCAAACTGTTAGAACATAACTTACAAGAGAACTCTTAGACATGGATACTGAGATCTTGGGGCAATCCCATCTCATAAAGAACATTTAAATGTGCCTATAAACATTATTGTAAAGGTATTTTAAATCAGAGGAAGGAAAAAGTTTCTGATCAAAGTTCTGCAAATGACTATAATTCAGATTTTTTAAAAATTAAAGGAAAATTCCTCATGTAATTAAAATGCTCTATGACTGACCAAGTAGCAACATTTCTTGCTTCTTTATAGTTTTCTTCAATATTGATTTATTTCCAGAAACAATACAAGTTTTCAGCTGCTCGTCTCTCCAAAGAGCCTCTGCCTACTTTGTGAATTCTCTCTGGCATCCTTAAGATACATCTTCTGAAGGCAAAGAGACTTGTATAACCCCCAAAGTCCTATTAGTATCAGTACAAATGATACAGGTTTGATTCAAAACAACCAGAGGGAATGGCTAAAATGGCCTCAAAGCTGTTTTTTGGAGTCAGAATGGTCTACATCATCTACTTGGCACTAAAACGTGCTGCTGCCATTTAAATGGTCCAGCTCACACTGCTGCTGACTTCTTGCTGTCTCTCATTTTGTTGTATTTTATTTGCTGCTACAGGAGGAAGAGGGGGTTGGTCTTTTAATGACCCACACTGCTGATAGCACTGGTTATGCAGTAATGCTGCTCTGCTAATCATACAATTGCATAACATGGGTTGGTTTCAACTGGAAGGTTTACAAAATGAACATGGAAAGTGTTCAGCAGCATCACCACAATGTCACCATACAATGTTTGAATGAAAAACAGACGTCCATCTTTTGAAAGTGGAGACAAGAGAGAAAGAGGGAGATGCTGAGACAGAGCATCGTTTGTCAACCCAAGTTCTACTGGTATGGAAAACCGTGGAAACAAAGTGCTTACTGGGTTTAAAAAAGACAACAGAATAGAAATCTGAAGAGGAAAAGGGGCAAAACAATTCACTGTCCTGAGCTATCCATTGATATTAAAATTCAGTACTTTAATTTACGTGGTCACCAAAATATTAACATCTGGACAGCAAAATTTCTGTGTATTGTTTCCAATGAAGGTAAATTGACTCACTGACACAGAAGAAAGAATTTAATATCAAATTTTGTTCCATGTGGCAAAAATGCAAAGTGTTATCTGCACTACATCCTCCAGATATTACAAGATGGTCTACTCTGAAGATGAAGAAGAAAATCAGAATGACTGAAAGGAAAGTTTCTTCTTGGCTTCCACCCTGGCAATCAATACAGCTACATACATTTGAGGAAAAACCATGGTGATTAAATACCTTCTTCTGAATCCCAAAAGACTTCACTGACATCTGTTCCTTGCCCATACTTTTACACTTCCAGTGGTCAGAGATGTTGTTTTTTTCATAGAGGAGGTGTCAGATCATGGCCCCTGGCAAATCAACATGAATCACTGGCAAAGAAACACAATTTTAGCATCCTGAAACTCCACTTTCAAAGCACTAAATGAGGAAACCTGCCATGCCAGTGTGTTGATTAAAGAAACCAATACTTTCACATTCATTTTCAAAAATGGTAAAGGAAGGAGTAAAACATTACCTGTCCCACTTTTACCTTTTATAAAGAAGAAGAGGTACACTGGCCTTGCATTGTTAGTTTCACTAGAATATCTGCTGAACAACACAATGGGTGTGCATGCTGGTAAACATAAACACACACGCGTGCACAACACTGAACTTTGTGTTGGCAGCCGGACTGCGGTAACCCATGTCCCCTGGGCAGCAATCAGCTATGAAGGAACAGGAAAAAGTTAGTGTAATGATTAACTAGCCCAGTGGGCTATTATTCATGACAAGTAGAGCGGCAGCAGTGCAGGCTGCAATGCTGGTCGCTTCTCCCTCTGGAATGCTGCTGGATGCCTGAAATCAAACTCAGCACAGAAAAACAAGCAAATGTAATGTCAACATAAGTAAGAAGCTGAATTTTCCCTCTCGACGTTTGCACGTAAGGAAGACATGGGCAGGAGCAGAGATTTTCTGTTCAGCTTGATGATGAAAGAATGCAACAGATTCCAATATCACCATTCATCAAATATGTACGCATAGGTTTCCTTAAGATTATAAG
>NW_010337761.1:30207-37763 GCF_000700745.2 Antrostomus carolinensis | reverse complement strand
TACACAGCAGCAAGCAAACAACTCCAAATGCAACTGGCAAGTAACAACATTAATAGCTGAAGCCATGGTGCTAGTACTGAAGCAGACGGTTAAAGTGCATCCATTTAGGTGAAAGACCAAACCATGAGTACCCCTACAGACAATCAGGGAAAAATCAGTGTTACCGTGGCTCTTCCCTCTCCTTCGGTGCTTTTACCCTGCAGTCCCCAGCAAGCTTCAGAAATTTTTCCAAAGTTCTTTCAAATTATTCTGAAGCACTGCATTAAAGGTGAATATACCACACCACCTCAATCAGCACTTTGCAGAGAGGCAATACACTTCTGCCTGGACTTCAGCTTGAAAAACCAAATTCCATCTGATTTTTTCTAGCTTTCACCAAACATCTTTTATTGGAAAATAAAAATAAAACTGAATCTTTGATTGTCATTCCTACCATGGCTGATTTTTTATTTTCCAATGAAAGCATTTGCTGCTTATTTAAGAAGACCTTGAAATAAAATATTTAGCAAAAAAAAAGCAAATTCTCTTTCAATAAACTCACTTTCCCTCTGAAAGGCTCTGCTCCATGTGTGGATTATTCATTTACTTTAATTATTTTGAAGTGCCTCTGTTTGAGTGGGTAGGAGTTAAGTATCCACAACACTAAAGTAGGTCCTAGAATTAGTTGTTGTAAACAAAATGTTCTAAAGTGGCCTAAATCTGCACAAGTAGTAAGCCTTGAGTATTTTGGAAGTCATTTTCCACAAAGAGTACTTCTGGGGACCCTGAAAGCTATGGGACCCATACATTATGGGACTTAGATTGTATGAACAGGTCATATCTTTCTAATTATAAAAACATATAAATCTTTTTTCTCATTTTGTAGGAAAACAAAAATGTTTCCTTTATTTAAATGTGGAAAGCAAAATCCCACCTGGAAGAGGCTGGTACCAACTAAAGTAACTAACCAGAAATTTTAATCTGTCATACAGGAGGATTTAGTAAGACACAATGACCAAGTGATATAGGAGAATGCAGAGAGCCAAAACAACATACACAGCTAGGCATGTAATCAAAACCAAATAACAATATTTTATAATCTCTCTAATCACAGCTCACTCTCTCTCTCTCACACACACACATATACTCATGCACAGATACAGCAATACTTAAGCCTTTACCCTTTGTTAAATGTTTTCAGCCCAGATATATTTCTGGTTAATAGGTACACACACTAAAAACAAAAACAAGAAGAAAACAAGCCAAAAAAATCCCTGGGAAAACTTCAGAGGACACAAGTTAAGTGCACACACTCACAGAAAGAAGAGGAGGAACTGAACCTGGGGAAAATATACAGGAGTATCACTTTATAGGCAGTGGGCACTGACTTGAACAACGATTCCAAAAATAAACACATCTAACACTTAAATCCCAAGCTGTATTTTCAATGCCACCTTTTCTCCCATGGCTGTATGTACACTCAAAAACATAAACCCAGCAGCTAAGCAGCCACAGTCTTGAGGAATTTCAGTTCTCAAGCTCAAGAAAAAGCTACCGTCCAAGTGGTAAGCAAACTTACCACTGTAGTCACAGGCTTCTACTACCACATTCTGATTTAAGGACACAAATGCAATAAAATTAAAACCAAAGAGAGAGAAACCAGTTGAAATGAAAAGTTTGCACTACCCATTCCTTCACAGATATGGAAGGTGATGTAGGCATCTGGAAAACCAGAAGATATCTTTGGTAAATCTCATTTCGCTAAGTCTCTCCACTTTCAATTTGCATTCCTGTGCTTTGTGCATACTTCCATATAAATTTATAGCTCCTCTGCACTGTTGCCTATAGTTACACCCACTACTTACAGGTAAGCCTGCAACCCTGTTCCTCCATGGACGTAAATGAGAAAGGAAGGAAAACAGTATGAAGAAAAGTAAGAAAACAGTTCTGCACTTACTTGTCTGTAGTTGGTGGTTATATCTTAGGAATAGTTGCTTTAAAATACAAGTTGTTGTTGAGGTTTGATTTAAAAATCTCTGTCAGTTTTGACATTCAGGTGAAAGTATTGCTGCTGGCTCCAGAACAATTTGCATATCTTATCACTAAATAAAATGTCTGAGGTGTGCACCAATCTGATGAAATTATAAACAAGAGTCCACACAAGCACACATGCCTTCCTGTTTGATTTCTATCCTGTTCACTCCTCTACAATAAATTATATGATCATTTCATTCTAGCTAGATGTTTAACTGTGCATATAAAAAGGAAAATGATAGCAGCCTTTTCTTTTTCACACTTTACAGCTGAGAACCTGACAAAATTGTGGATTTTGGAAACAAGCAGAAAAGCTTATTTTGTTACTATCTACCTCCTCCTTAATTGACACAAAATTGTTAGAAAATCTCATGTATTTATGTATTTTTAAAAATAATTTCCCACTCTGAAAATAAATAAATAAATGACATTATACCTCCTTTACTACAAAGACTAACATACATGCTTAACTTTATGTCCAGCAATTAATCTCATCTACTTCACCAGGATTATTATTAATGCTGTTAAGTGAAATGCATGTGTAAATCCTTGCAGAATCATGAATTGCCAACGATGTTATATGTCACAATTAAATGCCCAGGCCTAGTATGGCTCTTCAGAAAGATTGGGAAAAAAGCCTTTAGGCATAATAAGTAACAAAACCTACTCTAGGGAGGAGCTATGGGAGAAACAGTATTGAGGGGGTCATCTTCCCTTGGGAAATTCACCTGTCGACAAATCCTTCCAGTAATTCACCTTCTTCCTGTACCAGTTATCACCTTCACTTACCACTCCTTTCTCACTCATCAAATACCTTTCTCCCTCTCCACACATCCTGCTGCTGCTGCTAGGTGATGGAGGAGACAGGAGATGCATCTTACTCCTTCTTATTCTTTTGTGCAGTGAAGTAGGATTGAGAGCACAGTCTGGCCCTCTTATTAACTAGCATAGTAATAAAGAGCTCGTGCTAATTAACAGAGCTGAGTGCACAACTACACAATTTCACCAACTTTGCTTTTTAACCTGTTGCTGAACTGTTCACATGCTAGTGTCTCACTGAAAATTATTTGCCCACTAAACTCTACGGACAATTCTTAACCTGTCCCTGGAGTTTGTTACAAGAAGCTACTGATCAAAACGTATAAAAATTGGATACCTAAATTCCCTAGCTCTGCCTCCTGATGAGTAGCTTTCCATCTGGTTTCGTCTGCAAATACTCACAAATGCTGTATCAAAAGTTACTCTCTGTACATTATCTATTTTTTGACTGAAATCCACCACTTCCACAAATACTTCCACTTGTAAATTAACTCAGTCAGAAATATTAACTAAAATGCCAGGAAAACAAAGTCAATCCCTTAAAAGTTCAAATGACTATTTGTCACAAACATTTCACCTCTACTAATGAACTGCAAAAATGAATGATAGAAAATGCAAAACTGTATTATGTTTAGCAGTTAACATTTTAATAAGAAGGAGATTAGCAATTTTTAATACCTCCAGTGCTTTGTTATATACAGTAGCACAATAACTGAATATTTTAATTGCTAATTATTTAGACCTCATTCAGTTCTCACTCAGGCAAAACTCCCATTGAGGGACTCTTGCCTGAGAAAAGAGCTACAGGATTTGTGTTACTGTAATTTGAAAAAACTTTATATATCATAAAAACTATCAAGTTATAGTGAGACAAAAATCATTAAATCCTTAGCAATATTAAACCCTACTGAAAGTCCCACTGACTCTTAACACCAGTTTTTCATATTAAGTAAAATAGATAATTGCAGTTTACCAGTTGTAACTTATACAGATATCTGTATAATTTATGCCCAGATATGCTGGTGCTCTTAAAGAGGTCTAATAATATTTTGAGTCTTCTTACCATATCCCTGCTCTTCTCCTGTGGGAAATCTCAGTTCAAATATGATAGAGAAATAGATTTCCAAACAATTAAAATATCAACACACTCAGAAACTCAAAAACTAGCATTTGGTTTTACCTTTTGACTTCGGACTCCAAAAGGGTGAAGAGCAGCTCTCAACACTTCTTTCTTATGCTGCTGTAAAGAAAATAAATGCTTATGTTTAGGGATTTGCACACACAACACCTTGAGTTTCCATAACAGTCAAATAACTAGGTGTTCAGCGGGGGATGTGGGTGGAATGCTGTATATATATAAACATATAGCTATCTGGAGGAAGACAAAACAAAGTCCTACACATTCACATTTAGTACACAGATGATGAACAAATAAGCTAAATGTGCCAGTTTCTGAAATGTTACGTTACACACATCCTTCAGAGAGAAAAGTTATACAACTGAACACCAAATGAATTGGGAGAGATTTCTAAGACCCCATGGTAAAAAAAAAAAAAAATAAAAATAAAAATAAATAAAAAATCAGTTTTTCCATTAAGTGTAGTTTCATTCCCGTTAAGAGATTAAAACAAACGGATGTCACAACCAAAGTTGCACCACTCACTTATGTTTGCCATTCAAATGCATTTGTGGAAAAAGTTACAGGTAAGTACTCCAGCGGGTCAACAGTTTGAAGAGGTTCTTTTATATTTTTTTTGAATAGAAAAATGCTGTATGAAGTCTTTGCATCTTTCAACTCTAAATGGCTTTAATGACTAAAATGTTCAGAGAACCTCTCTATAGGTTGCATTTTGAAAGAACTAAAAGCAGACTTAGTACCATATATCACTAATTACCAAAATGTTCAGAACTGGCTGTCAAACAGCTGAGGAAAGAGTAAGTATTTTGAAATCTGAAAATAAAACTTGGGCACTCTCCTTCCACCAATTCTGAATATGGTTTAGGGACATGATTGGCATAATTTCCAATTCCTGTTCTAAGAGGTTCGCTTAGATTAGTGTCCAAATCCACTCCAGCCAGGCTTCTTGCTTCCTCACAGGAGCAGTGAGATCCCTTCATTGCCCTCAAGTGCTGACTTTCCACCTAAGAACCTGTGGCCAAAGCTAATACCAACTCAAGTATGGCAGGACTGGGCTAACTAAGCCTGCTGGTATGCTTTAATCCTTTGTTGGGGAGAGGTTTTCAAAGCTAGCCACAAAGACATTTTAATCACTGAGATTTTGACCCCTTTGTCATACTGCAGAACCGGTTCAATTGCACTTATTTGCCACAGTCCTGTCTCCTCCAAGTTCATTTTTTTTAATCTGTTAACAGACCTGTGATCTGTTTTTTACCTGTTAAAAGTAACCTGTGAACAGAAAAGAACTGCTCTGTGGAGCACCCTTGCTGATGTAGAAAAAAAGGACACGAAGTGTTGCTTTCTCAAATAAAGAAGATGTGAGATCAGCAGGCTTTCTAGCTCGTTGTTTCCAAGCCTGACTTCCCACCAGTCCTTGGCTACTACAAGGATGCTTCTGTTGCTTTCTTAGAGACGTGCTCATAATTTCTTTTCACACCTGCAGCTTTCCTGTTGTTTTGTCAGTGCTTTCTACCTCTGATCATCACAATGCAATGATGCCCCAGGTTCAGCATTTGTGGAAATTTCCCTGTGGCAATCCCTCCAGCTTATGCGGGTCTGTCCTGAGCATACACAGCAGAGCCTGTTCGATGGCGGCTTCCACTGTTTTCAGGGAAGAAGGTTCATTTTGCTTGAACTAAGGCTGTGTAGCATGTGCTTCAGCTTTCATAAGGTCTTCAGTTGCCTGAATAGATATGCTGGATGGCAGCTTTTGGCACTTTCCAACATTACACAACCATGGTCCGGAATAGTCTGTCAGTTCTATGCAGACAATGAATAAAGCAAAACAGAAAGCCTAAAATATTGAGTAATGAGGATAGGATTTTGACCTTTAAATGCTGTTAGATGTATTGCACAAGGATACATTTGATTTAAGCGATACTATTAGGTATGAAACTCTGCTGTTTGCCTAATGTCTAACTCATCTAACAACTGAGCCACTCTGTACTTGCTGGCATGCTATGTGCTGCAGCGAGATGACTCTGCTGAGCGAGCCCAGTAAGAGAGGGTGGCACTGGGGAACCTGGAAGAGACGAAAAGTGGGAAAAAGCATGGGATAAGCTGATTACGAGGTGAAAGAAAATATTTTCTATTTTAAACCCACTGATCAGTCAGACCCGTGGTGGTGCTTAGACATTACCTCCTCAAGCTCTTCAAAGGATTAAATCCAAGTCAAAAGTCTCAATTTCCCTTCGCTGGTCGACTGGCATTTGAAATTTTGTACAACTACCCATGATATACACAGCTATCTTCTGTCACTTGTTATTCTTGCCAGAAAGTGCTACACAAAAGTCTGTATAACTGTTACGGTTACTTTTTTTTATTTTCACCATCATTAACCGATCCTTTCCAAATGTTTGAATGCCTGAGTTTAATTAGTGGCAACATTTCTGCCACATAGTTTTTAAAACCACTTTTATATGTGATTTAAATTAACCAAGGTTTATAACTTCAGATGGTCATGTGTTGGAGGAAGATAACTGCTAGAACATATCATATCCAAAGTACATTTTGTTTTCGGTTCCAACCTCCATGTTTACATTTAATCGTTTCACTTGGATCAAGAGCTTATTGGTGATTCATATGATGCAATATCAAGTAATTCCCTGGAAATCTGATGCATTCATATGACACCAATGAAGTGAAAAACTATGCATGTAGCTCAGGAAACTGCTTTTGGTTAACTTGAAAGTTAAATTCCACACACTAAGCAAAAGCAAATACTTTACTGCACAGGCTGACAATAGACTTACTGACCTCAGAGTCACAAAATATATCACAATACTCAGAGCGACTTGAGGTAGATCATGGTAATTTCCTACAAAAATTTGCTTTCAAAAATGAAGCTAGGTACACTTATTAACTCTGCTTTCTAAAACATCTAACCAGAGCAAAATCTACCACAAAAATAAGAAATATAGAAACGGATACCTTAAACAGTCCTAAATAAAAAATGCTTCTTCTGCTATGCCAGTTGGTCGTACAGTAACAACAGCATACTGTACTGCTGTTCAAACACAAACAAGAAATGACTATACATACTTATTCATTTCCTTATGTTAATGCCTTACAAGCTGCATGGCCTTTTGACATTCACTACTAATGAAAAAAATCCTATTCAGTGAACTATCATCAGATTAAGTGAAACTGAGATAAATACATTCCATTCAAGCATACGTAAAGAACGTGTCAATTCTATTTACATTTTCTCTCAAGGTTATGGAGCTTTTGCTTACAGGATTATAACTATCAGGATCTTCTCTTTTTAAGAGTCTATATTCAAAGAACAAGATGCAAAGAATAAGATAAATTATATCAGCATCACTCCAGTTCAATTCCTTCCAAACACAGTCATCATACATACAAACTAAACTCTGGTAGCAAGTGGATGAAAGGAATCACTGTTGATTAATGCTAAGAATATAGGAGCCAAAAGGGTTTCAGACAATGATTCACTGTGAGACTACCAGTAAATCTCTTTGTCTCTTTTGAGATTCAGTCAACCTGGCACAAACATTGGGTAAAGTATGTCCTTAGCAAAATGGAC
>NW_010337761.1:29851-30187 GCF_000700745.2 Antrostomus carolinensis | reverse complement strand
AAAAAAAAAAAAAAAAAAAAAAAGACTTGCATGTGAGTTTAATGCTTATGGAAAAGTCTAATCTGACAGGCTTAGAGACTGAAATCCTCTCATTTCCAGAACAGTACTTCTAGCAGCAGAACAGATTGACTCACACAGGCTCACCACCACCCTCTGCCTTGAACTGAGGGACCATGTTGAGTGATCAGGTTTTGTGGCTGATTCAATCTCTTTCATTGGACTTACAACCACAAACCAATTCCTGTGTAGTAACGTTTTTGGTGATATGGGCTTCTGTCCACTAAGAACTAGAGTTGAGATCTCTAACTTCTTTCAAAAGACAAGCTTGTCTGGGGA
>NW_010337761.1:22935-29821 GCF_000700745.2 Antrostomus carolinensis | reverse complement strand
GGGGGGGGTGGAATAAAAATTAAAAGAAAATTACTAGCATTAAACTCCATGATAAAGACACATTCTAGAGAATTTCTGTAGACAACCGCCCAAAGCAGACCACTGACCTGGTCTGCAAGTATAAGATAATGAACTGGATAAGAATTGGTATTTTTGCAGGGAAGGAAGCTTTGTACATGTATGGAAAAAATTTAAAGAAACAACAGTGTTAGAGTATCATTCTCAACACGTGAAAAAGTCTTTCAGAAAACAATTTAAGTTCTCTGTGCACTTCTAAATTCTATTTGAAAAGGAGTATCTGCCCACATTTATCTCCATAGAAGACTTGGATTAACTGTCTAGGCTCAGGACACAACGACTTTTGAAGGCAACAGTCTCATGATTGAGAAAGGAAAACATCTGTAACATTATCTGCCAGGTTAACCTCCTCTTAACTTTATGTACCATAACTTTACTTAAACAGAAATCATCACCTGGAACATGAGAAGCAAATGGCATTTTTAAAATCAGAGGTACTAGCAACTAGCCTGTGTACTTCTTTAGAAGGAAATACCAATGCAGACAGTGAATTAAAACATGCCATGGTAACAGATGAAGACTTCAACTGTCAACAAAATCAGGCTATTAATTCTCACATAAACAGTCTTTTTAAATCTTTGATTTGTAATATACAGTCCAAAGATCACTCTCACATTTCAGCAGCTTTTGTCTTTTAATGCCAATCATTTCAACTGACTTTTCTCACTACTCTGTGCTTTCTCTCCCCTTTGGAAAAGGTGAGTGAAAATATCAAATGATATCTTACTCTGCCAAGACCAAAGTATCAGTTCAAATGTTCAAAAAAATTAGGCAATGATTTTGCTTAAGGCAGGGAGGGAATGTGGCCAGTAGTGAGGTGGATCAGTCAGTGCCTGGCCAGGGAGGGAAAATAAAAACAAACTCAAATCCAAATCTCTTCTCATTCTCTGTTTCAATCTATGCTCAGGTCTAGACTATGTAAACAGCACCCGAAAATTACTATGTGGAGAACACAGAATTATTTTGCTGCTCATCACATTCTTTTCTCTAGTGACAGAGACTGAGATTCAAGGGGAACCTGGGAAACTATTGGCCTGTTCACTCCCACCGAAAGCAAAGATGCTCTGACTGATCCACTTGGACAAACTATCACCTGCCGCAGGATGCAGTCTCACCATGGATGGATATAATGTGTCTGGGAGAGCATCTCACACTGCTGTTGGCCTCTCTGTACCTCCTCAAACAGCAAAGAAGATTTCAGACTTTACAACCGTCAGCTTACAACATTTCAGCAGACTGTAGCTCACTCATGTGACACAAAAACAGATAGATGATGTAGCTGTTACCTGATTTTTTCCTTCAAATTTATTTTCTATTTCTGAAACAGAACAAGGCTGAAACTTTCCTTTGACGGAGACAAATCAAATGTCACCTCCTAACAAAGACAGACTCCTCTCTCCCTGGTCACTGCCATCGCAAAGTAGGAATCAAAGGTGCTGCTTTTGGCCGAAAAATCATTATCACCTTTAAATTTAATTCCTTCAAAGCACTAGAGACTAGTCTAGGGGAATGCAGAAGGGAAACGAGAGATGACAAGTCTCCATTCTCTCCAGAGACTATGCATCCCTATAGATTTTGTTTCCTGTGCAACACTTAACTCCTTGATGCCTTTTCTCTCATGATCTCTTGCTTTGCAGAAACTTCTTCAAATTTAAAAATCAGAACATGAGCCAAGTTAATAAAAATAAATAAATAAAGCTCAATGTCTATAAAAAGTACACAGACTAACCTGCTTAATTATTAACAGGTAAACACAACAAATTCTGAATTATTTACTTAATCTTTTTCAGCTACAAACCTCAGACTTTTAGAGCATGAAATACAGGCTTTATTTTAGGACACAAAACAGATCTTTTATAAGGCTTTTTTTTTTTGTTTTTTTGAGCCGGGTTGTTTTGAAGAATACATGTTTCTTATTAACCCCAAAATACCTTCCTCTCACTGAACCTTGGCAGAATTTTAGACACAGAAAAAAAAAAAAAATTAGTATAAAGATCCTGTATTTATGTGTTTGCTAGTGAATGAGCCGGCTGTTTCTGACTTGCAACAGAGTGAAAATGAGATTCCTGTGAGGCATATGCATGCTCTCCTGTCTCTGTACATCTGCTAGGAAGATGCTAGATTCAGAGGGAGAACCTGGTGAAGGCTCCAGACAGAAATTCTACAATGAAGGATAAAATAGTCCCAGGTACAATCCCATTTTCTTTACTGACTAAATCCACCCTACTGAAGTAAACCTTGTCTGTGCCTCAAATAAGAAAAAGGTCAATGCCATGGGTCTCTGATGATCCCACGAGGTGCTATTCTAGGCCTGACCTCCAGCTGAGTCCATCTTTATGTCCTACCTCCTTCTGACACATTGTTCTGCCTAACCCAGTGCTGATCTGACGCAGCCTTCCCCAGTGATACATGGAAAATGAGGGAAGTTCCAAGTTCCTTGCTAGACAGAACAGCAACATTTCTATAGCTGCTGAAGTTAGCACATACTCTTTGAAGTCTCCAGCATTCAGCAGTGTAAAAAAGCACCATCTCCTCCTCAGTCACCTCAGGCCATTATACAGTCATTACAATCCAGAAAAAAAGTTTCATCATCATCATAGAAGAAATATGTTTGTCAATCTCAGGCAATTTTTCTTAACTAGCTTTTCTTTGGAAATTATTCTATAATACTGCTTTTGAAGCTCCGGGTTAATAAAGACATATGCATATATGCTGAAGCTGTGCATATAAGACATACCACTAAAAATCTATTCTAAAGTTTTGCACACAGCAGAAGCTTTCACCAGAGCATTAAAATAATATTTAACAAGGTATTTGCATCCTACTATTCCCTCATCGTTGCTACAAACATATACAAATGTGATATCTGATAACATATTTATTAACTTACTCTTAGTTGCTGTAATGGTCCAATGTAATTTGGGGTTTTTTTCCTGGTTTTGGACCTTAACAATTCTGTCCATATTTATGTACTATACTTTTTTCGCCTACCAAAGCCTTCCAAAGGTACAATTTGGGAGATGAGACAGTTAATCACAGAGCTGGCTTAGCCTCTAATTTAGGTGGCCTACTTATGTTAGCAACATTTTATTAGCAAGTTATGCTGTATATTTAATATTTAGTACACTGTGTGAAAATGGTTTACTGTGTACTGCTCACATAAATGACTTACAAATTCTGTTTGACACACAGAGAACAGTATTTAACTAATACATGTATTTCTGAGTATACCTAACACTACAGAAAATAAGGATAAACAGAAGACATGAAGAGAAAACACTAAAATATATCTGATGATGGAGTTAAAGGCTAGTTCATAAGTACTTTGGTAAACCAAATACGCAGAATTATGAATATATGCACAATGCCCACTCCTCCTTTAACTTTTGCCTTCAAATTTTCCTCTGGAAGCCTCAGCAGACGACCAGCTGAAGGAAAAGGTGACATTCTTAATTACTGACATCTCACAGCGTAGACAACTGCAGCAAAGCCCTCCAAAACCTTTTGTATTTTACCAGACCCAAAAGACAAAGTAGGAACTTTCCTTGGAGTGTGTTCAGGACATTTTTCACGAGGCAGGTAAGTTGGCTATGTCCTCATGAATTATGCAGCCTTTCCAGCGTGTACTTACACAGCGCTAGCTGGAAGCCTGAGGGAAGGATGCCTAGTGCATATGAGCAGCAGGTGGTACCAAAGGAGAGTTGCTCAGCTAAATCACATCCAAGTTCTCCTGGAAGAGCTGGAGAGCAGCACTGAGCAAGGATCCCAGTGATCTAGTTATAGCTATAGCCATTTTGGTTGTACTGATGTTTAGAAACTACGACTGAAAAGGAGATTCTGACTTTAGCCCTTAGTTATGAGGGAAAGCAGACTGGTTTTCCTGTTCCTCCTATTTACAAAGTGAATCAAAGCTACACCAGCAGGCATTGGTACGGGCCAGATAAGGGAAAATCTTCCAGCCTCGCCTGAATTAGGCCTACATGAAAAACCCCATAAGCAGTCCTGGTGCAATTCTTACTACCTTGGAAGGGGCAGAAGAAGGGATTTAGCCTATTTTCTTTGGCCAGATCCTTCTTAACTTTCAAATTATTCCAGGCACTTTAGATAACAGGAGGCTCTTTTCACCACATACCCTGGAAACAAGTAGGTATACTAACTTTTTCTGTGGGGCAAAAAAAGGCTTATACCTTAGCCCTAACTCTAGCTCTTGATCTCTAACAAGTGAATCATTCACATTTATCAGAAATACATTTTTCTGAGATCATCTGACAAGTGAATATATCACCGTGAAGGAAGGATGAGAACCTCCCAGGACAAGCTGAAGCTCGTGATACCCCAGTTAAGAAGGAAAAGTCCATCAAAAGGCAAGAAATCTTGTTTGTAATCAGTATGTTTTAGCTTTATATTTTTATTCTTCTGTGTAATTTGTCAATATATCTATATTATTTTATAATGAGGTAGCTAAGATAGATATCAAGATTTCAGTAAATACCAAACTTTTTTTCTGCAAAAATATATGATCACAGCAAAAGCATTTTGTTTTCTGCTGGTGAACTATTTTCAGTATTATTACAAAGGATTCTTACTGTTTACTACAATCCCTGACAAAATATCAGTTCCAAAGCTTTTCTCAGTATCTTCAGTTGATGTTTGTCAAGTGACATTCAAAAACATTTTTATTTTGAAAAACAAAAACAAAACAAAATGGAGCCTATTTCACATTCTTTTTATTCTTGTACTTTACTAAATTTTTCAAAATTATTCAAATAAATGTACAACACACATATGGCATACCATAAAATGCCTCACAATAGAGAAATTCAGTTCACATTTCCTCTAGGAAAAAACCCACAAAACAAAACAATCTACAAAATCTCTTGGAAAATGTTTATTTCCCCAGTTATGTTCAGTGGGGAACATTAAAAATTCAATATCTGCCACTCTGCAATGACTTCTGGACACAAAACAGTTTCTCCATGCTGCAATAGGTTACTCTAGTCTAAACACAAGGGGAACTAGAAGAAAAGTACGCACTTGAAACAGTACCAAATATGACACCCGCAATACATCTCTAATCCTGACAGCAATTTTCCCCTTATTTTTTCCTATAATTTCTATCATTAATTACAGAAAAAGTATTTATTTTTTATAATTATTAATATGTAAAAATCGGTACTAAGAAACCAAGTAGCAAGAATGGGTCTAATTAAAAATTAATATTATTACAAAAATAACTATTATATTAATCAATATGAAGACTGAGCTACTCAGATCAGTGGGACATTTTTAGTTCTAACATTCATCCTGCTTTAAGGACGTGGGGACAGTTGATTTAGTAAAAACTGTAGCTGAGATACATCAATATATAGTATTTGGATTAAAACCATGTTGGGAGCTATATTGCAAGCTAGCAGATACCTCCATTACAAGAATGCCTCATATTTTTAGCTGAAAATTCACCAGCAAAAGTGAAAGGATAATTGTGGATCAAACTAACCTTTTCTGTAATCTTATCAAAATCAATGACATTCAAGGATGAATTTAACTCACTGCTTATTACACAGTAGAGTTTTTCAATTAGGAATGCTTTAGTACAAATACTTTACATTGTAAAATCTGTTTCTTGAGGTGATACCCCTCAAAAGATGTGATCCACTTGATATCCACTACATATATAACTTTTATCTCTATTCTCTTCAAGCTTGCACAAAATTACCTCCACCCTTCTTCCATTTAATGCAGGTCAATGGATTATCCAGGTTTTTATCGTCTTCTGTTAACTGAGACTAAAAGTTTCTGAAATATATCATATAATACAAAACTATGTTTTCAGGCAATAAATTATTTATTATTGCAGTAGGGTTTAGAGATCGCAGTGAGATCGATGTATTAGGCACTGCAGTGACACAGACTGGGAGACAGTCGTCACTAGAAAAAACTTTTCAGACATGCCAGCCAAAGAGTGAAAGAGCTGGAACTACTTTTTCAGAGGAGTTGGGACACACAGATTGCACTTACTCAGGAAATCTGTGATAGAATACAGTGCTAAACTTTTATCTCAGGTTACACTCCACTGCTTTAACAACAAAGCCTTCTTTCCTCTCTATTAATTAATATAAAACCCACTCCAAAAATCCCAGTATTACATCTGCTCCATTAACTTAGCAATTCCAAACATCACGCTACTTTGCATTTGCGTAACTCTAGCATCAAGAATCTCAAAGAAATGTAAAGCAAAACCAAATAGAACTAGATTATCCTCACTCTGTAAGTAGGAAAATAAAACCAGAGACATTAAGGGTAAAGACATCTCACCTAAATTTGGCCATCTAAGACACTGTTGCCTAGGCTGCTCCTTTCACCACTGGAAAGAGGTGGGCATCTTGAGAGGGTGATTCCTCCTCTTCTCATATACGGGGTCAAGACAATCACCAGAGTAGTCTCACCCTTTCCTCTGCATGTTCTTTCCACCTAGCCTAGATGCCTAGACTAAATACCTCATGTTTAGAGGAGTGAGCTATATATCCCTATCCTATGACAAAGTAGACCTCTCTTCAGGGTTCCCTTGACAGCTTTTCTAAGAGGCAAAACAGCAATTGGCCAAGGTTTTTACCTGCTGACTAGTCAGCGAGTGCACACACAGAAAGTTAGAAGCGCAGTGATAGACCTAGTAGTGCACTGAGAAATGAGACAAATGGAACTCACCGCTTATCAGTGTCCAGGTAGTCTAACAGTTGACCACCATTTCCAGAGCTACTGGCATGCCAAACAAATGGTGATAAGTTGCTAGGTTTGGCTGAGATTTGTG
>NW_010337761.1:6282-22917 GCF_000700745.2 Antrostomus carolinensis | reverse complement strand
GGAATACTCATGATGCTGTCACAATATAAATAATGGTTATAAATAAAACTCACATAGAAATGAGATTTTTTTCCAAGAAAGGTGATAAAAGTCTGCTATCAGATCTTGATCACAAGTCCCACTATTCAGAAAAGGAAATACCTCTGAATCCTAGTGAAAATGAATCTGTCTGTGGCTGAAATAACTTATAAAAAACAGAAACACTTACAGCATTTTCTCTGTCAATCCAGGGATCAGATTTGAGGATCTTTTCTATGCAGATTTGCACACATCAGAAAAATCTGGCACTATACTACATGATAGGATCTTGAAGGTCTGTAGAAACTGTGAAGTGGTATTTCAAATAGCTCTTCTAAAATGAAAACTGGTAAGCACAAAATTAAACTGATGCCTCTTCCAACATTAAAACAGACAACAAGAATGAAAGATACATCGTCTTATCTCTCCCACAAAAGAATGACTTAAACTAACAGCTTCCATTCTATGCACAGAAAGTTAACTAATGTATTTTAGTGTTTTTGCCAAATAAAACCCGTGAAGGAGTTCTCTAAAGAAATCCCAGGATACCAATGGAGTCACTTGAAAAAATACCAGCACTTTCACTCAATCATTTTCCAGGTCCTAAAGGGAATGAGAAAGCTGCAGTACCTTAAGAATCAGATTTTGCAAATTCAAGGTTCTCCTCTTTCTTCAGTTTCTAGCAAAAATCACCCATTAGGTAGATGTAAAAGCACTAAAATCTTGCTTTAAAACAAAGCAGTGCTGTGTAGCGAATGAGCCTGAATCGTACGTGCTTATCACAAGCCCAGCAGTTAGCACTGAGCCAACAGCTAGAAACACCGCTACCGCGCTCAGGCTTCTCAGTTTTAGCAACTCGCTCTGTTTAAAATGAAAGTAATATGCTAACAGTTCCCCAACCGGTATTTGCATCACTGTTCTAAATGGTTATCTGTTATCAGCAGAGAAGAATCAATACTTAATGCAGTAGCTACAGACCAGCTCTCTCTTTCACGGCTGAGGGGAGAGAAGGGAGAGGGACGCTGAGGAGCAGAACTCCGACCGCAGATCCTGCCACCAGGAAGCACAGCAGCAGGAGCAGCCGACCAGCTCATTTATCAAAGAGCAGAAGGATCTTGCAGGGCAATAGTAGTGTAACGGCCTTTCCTAGGAAGAAACTTGCATTGCAGATCCTACCACCTTCCTCCATACGTGCACAATTTACTTATCTGACCTGCCCATTCCAAAGAGAGCTATGCTCAACAAACAAGATCTAAAAAAAAACCACAGTGGCCTCAACTCTTTCTCCAAGCAACAGGATGAGAAAACAAAGCTCTCGGTTAACTCAGTAATGAGTATATCCATATCCTAATAATGCTAATACTAACAGTTCCTATTGCCAGTACTAACTGGTCAATAACACTTTTGCACAATTTTTTTAAGGGCATGAAAGTAATCTGAATACTTTGACAGAGTAGTATCTTCACATCCATCTACTACCATTAAGATAACTTTCCAAACCAGAGCAACCGACATTATGCATAGGAATTAGACTGATTTGTTAATGTTTATTTTTATGAGGAGGAAGAAGAATATCTTAACTCTGAACTTTCCACTTTTGTTAATGATTAAAAAGTTATTTAAATATTAACTTTATTAAATTAATAATTTATATGACACTCCTAAAATTTGCTCACAACACATAGTAGCCAAATCTGTTTGTTGTTTTGGGGGCAGGTGGATGGAGTGGGTGAAGTATTCAGACAAAACAAAACAGCTTCCAATAGAAGGATATAGACCATGTTCTATTTATCTGAGAATAACCTCTATTATTTAGTGTGGAGCAAATATGTTCAGAGGCTAAATGGTCTCTTTCAAATGACAGAGGGATTTTTTTTTCCCTCTTTTTGTTTAGTAAAACATGCCCCTGATATACCCAAATAGCTCTATTTAAAAGGCAATCTTTATTAGGTAATTTTTAAAATGAGAATTACGGTATGTACTTGCAAAAATTGCTTGGCTGTTTACTTACTGGTTTGTTACAGAGGCCAATTATTTTACCAACGGGCAAAATGAAATCTGTTACAAAAAAATGGGACTTATGTTAAATCCTGTATATAGTTGAGAGTTCTTTCTTTCCAGGTCTGGTCACCTAAAAAAAAGGGACAACAAATTGAAGACTGTATCGTACTTCAACAGTAATAACTGGTGCCCCAAACACTTTCCATCACAAGTCTCACTGGCATTATTTGTACTTTATAAGTGAGAAAAACCTATCTGAAAAATGAGTCAGGGTGAGATAAAGAACAGAAGAAAATAAAAGGCTTCCTAACTTCCAGTCTTGGGCTTAGATGATTACATTACTGTTGCTGACCCAGAGACATTACATCTTCTCATTTAAAGTAACAACAACAACAACAACAAAATCCTGCATTTTTAATGTCTCTCTTGCACATCCACCTATGCATCTGTATTTGTGTAATCCACTATCATGACTATAATAATCTATCAAATAGGTATCATGGCCATTCAAATCTGAAAGTGAGTGTAAAATTTTGGTCCTTACTACACTGAGTTTATCTGTGTAAGCCCCTTAATGCAGAGAGTATTTCTATCCAGCAGAGTCCCCCCAGTGCACACACTTACGTAACCCTCCCTGCGATACGCAGGCAGCGCTTTCCAGTTACATAGAGCCCTGACAATTAAAAGAAGTCAAGAGTTAACAGCAGGATGCTGTCGAGAAGGAAGCTTAACTTATGAACATGTTCAGATTGCCACTGCCCAAAAATCTGAGTAATGTTCCAGATATGTTACGTTAATCTGTTACACAAGATTGTCTGTAATGTGAATATTTTTTTAAGGCGTACTGAGGGTGGTGTTGGGGGTTGGATGAAGGCAGGTGGCCAAAGTTATTACTGAATTGAAGAGGATTATTTTAATTATTATTGGACTATTAACCCTCTGCATGGTCCTATTTAGCCAGTTTCATCATGTTTACAAGTAATATGATTTATAACCATTGTACTTGAAATTCCTGTTGATCACCGAGCATTTGGGAATAAAAATAGATATGATTAGACGTGCAAAGCTCATTTGAATGCATTTTTATGCATAGACTAGGTTTCTATCCACTAAAAAATAGCCCTTAATAATAAGATATCAAGGAAAATGCAGTAAGAAATGATATTTTATGTATAATATGGGATCTGTGTATTCTAGATAGACCTCATAATGAACGTGACCAAATACTGAACACGAACTGAAGAACAAACCTTTTGTGTTGATGCAAAATTTGAGTGGCAGGAAAAAAACATAACAGAAGATAAGGGTTTTCATTCACAATGCAATGTAAATTAAAAAACCATGGATACAAAAGAGTAGAAACAAGAAAGGTAATATAACAAACTTACATTTCACCCTCCATCATTACAAGGATCAAAACAGGAGCATACATCTTCATTCTAGTCAGATGGCCACTATAATAATAAATTCTAGTAGCTCATACGAGAAATAAAAAAATCAAGGACTCAGTTATGTTTCAAATTGAAACAAAGCAAACCATAACAAGAAAGAAACAAAACAAACCATGAAGTCTATAGTTTGGGGTTTTTTGTGGCTTTTTTTTTTGTTGGTTGTTTTTTGGGGTTTTTTCCCCAAACAAAGGGCAAGATATATATGGAAGTAAGGTATATCTCTATTTATACTATCACTTTGCCTTTAACTTCACTAGGAACAGCATGAAGCTCAGAGACTTCCCTTACCAACCCTATTTTCACTCTAAAGAGGTCTTGACGGTATTGTAGCTTTGGAGCCAAAAAAAAACAAGGCCAAATTTTATGTGGCCATGCTAGCGTGGTGGAAAAGGGAAAAGCTTTTGTGAGGATTTGATGTTGTAACTGCATTTGTACATCTGGCCCCTCACAGACCTTCAAAGACTTAGACATCAAGAGATACTTACACGGATTATTAAATGGCCTGTTAGTAAAAGAGGTGGATTCAGGACACTGCCACATTTGAATTTGGTATCTGCAACTGGACTCTGACATTTCATTTGGATACTTAAAGCATTAATGTTATTGTATCCTGTAGACCTATATTAACAAGTTTGATGTAACAGATGGGAGCTTTTTCAAAAAAATGTAAACAGCTGATCTGAGAGCCAGCACTTTCTATAGACAGACCTTACAGTGAAAGATAGTCCTCTACTGTTTATTCCAAACACATCACGGCACTGTAAGTAGACCACTTCACACAGTGAAGAAATACAGCAAACATAAAAGGAACACACCTCAAGAATTTCTCTTCCCACTTTCACTAATTTTAAATAGAACATTCTCCCTCAAATTCTCTGCTTCTGACCTACCAAAAAGAAAAAAAATCAAGGAAAATATTGCCCTCTATAAGCCAGGGCAAATAATTTGAACCAAATCTCACTGAGTCTTCTTGCAGGGCTTCTCATTGCGCCAACATCACCAGGTTTCTGAATTTTCCTAATTTTAATATTATGCTTATTTTAATATTATCTATTACACTAGACCTTACTGATGGTTTGTAATGCAAGCAGTTTCCTAAACACATACTTACAAACCTGCTCTTTAATAAAAATAAATTAACTACTTCATAAATAAGTGAAGCACAAGAAAGCAGTGGGGTTTTAACCATTCTTCTAGGATTCCCCCTTTTGTCTTGAGTTGCATGTTTGTTCTTACACATATATTAAAGGGCATATTAACAATATAAATGGTTACAAATACAGGACCATCTAGTTTCTGCATTTTTCACATTGTATATTTGCTTTAGCACAACTGAAATTAATAACAATGGCTGCATCTGATGGTGGCTGCTTCTTGTATGATTTCTGCAATGCAGTAATAAAAGACACTAAAAGTTCCGTGCTCTGGAATGATAACTCTAATTATTGTAATGTTTACTACAGGAAATTACCTACTGGACAACCCTGCCCAGAATCCTTAGCAGGAAATGGGGCTGATTTCTGTTTGTGGACAGAAACAGGCAGCCTAGCACATTGTTAGCAGCAGTGCTTGAAAATTGTCCTCCGTTACACAGGATGAAAGATGGAAAACTGCAGCTCCTATATGAATGCAACGTGCAATAGATTCCCAGAACTGTATCTGAACATGGGTTGGGTTTTTGTGGTTTTGGGGGTGGGGGTTTGTGTTTGGTTTTGTTTTGTTTTTTTTCTCTTGGAAAATAAGAAGATCAAACTGTTCAAGGTAGTGCTCCCAAGTAGGTGATAGTATTATCTTAATAACTTGGTTAAATAAGTTCACAACAAGGAAAAAAGATCCGTGTTCACAACAGGCTGTGAACGCAGAGCAGAGCTGCAGGATGAGAACTGCCTAAACGTAGCACTGAATCTCTGTGGTCAGTGTCCTACTTGCATACCCCTTTATTCAGATGCTCTTCTCCTTCTATGAGTCCACAATACCCTTTTATAAGATGGCTAGTATGCATCAGAGAAGAAACATCCACCTTTATTAGGCTTATGACAATGTAAACACCATTAGAAGTAGTTCTGGTATGACAACCCTTATTTTGCACTTCTCTGTTTCTAAATTCCTTCATCAATTCTCACTCTCATCCACTTCGCACTTCCATTTATTGTCTCAGGGCCAGATTTTCAGCACTTTCTGTTCATCTCCAGCTCTCTCTGCAGCTTTGTATGACAACCAAACTGACTCCCCTGCTGTCATTTGGGATACTTTTAACATTAACTGGGCAAAGTCCACATTCTGTTACTTCAAATATTTCTCGAGTATCTATTCACTCTCTGCTTTAGAGATCTCCAGACTTTAGTTTACATTCTTTAAGATTTAATTTTTGCCCCAAGTCTAGTACTTTTGTAATATAACCTTTATATAAAACAAATGTTCCAGTACATGTAGAAGATTAAAGGAATGAAGGAGGTACTCAGCTGTCCTTTAATTTTACGTGTGTTTAATGTTATATTGGAGATATGTACCCATTTTCATTTTGAATCTAATCTGCAAGTTATGTTGGATGATTATGCAAAGAGCCAGCATACTAGCTGTTTAAATAAACAAAATGGAGCCAGGAACAAGCAAGGGGATGTTCAGTGGCACAATCCACTGGATAATGGACAATGTTTGCTTACTCTCCAGTACTTAGTACCTTTGACTTTATTTATGGTATCCAGAGGATTAAAATCCAGAGGCAGTCAGGCTGATGGCTTTCGTTTGGCCTCTTACACACAGAAAGCAGCTAGACATTTCCGATGTGGGCTCAGCTACCAAACTCTTCTTCTAGTTGTGGGAGTGGAGATGAAAGTAGGCTGTTTCAATTAGGCTGGGTATAGGGATGATCTGGAGCTGTGAATTAATTGATTTGAAGACCAAGAGGGACAGCTCCTGTATAATAGAGGCCATGGAATTTCACTCTGTAATTACAGTTAAATTCAGCTCCAAATCCAATAGAAATCAAAGGTGACCATATCAGGCCCATCTCTAATCAAAAGTGTCTCTTTCCCTCACCACTAAGTGCAAAATATTCCACGTTTCTTTCTATTTCAAAAAGCCATTTGGGTCTAAAATGAACCTGTGTGAAAGATCTTTATTTCTGCACTAACAGGAACAAATTTTCCACTGCTGTACGAAAAGACTAGAACAATGAAAGTACTGGGAAGGGAAGTGGCGGGGGGGAGAGGAAAGCTCTGCCTTTTTGGCAGTACTCACAGAACATTAGTTAGGGTAGGTGGAGTCCTGCTGGGTCTAACCAACTGCTCAGATCCCCCGTAACATTTTACTGGCCCCCAGCTTTACACTGTACATCTCTGAAAACGGCAAAAAAGCTCATATATACATACATTTTAAAAGATGTGAAACTCTTGAGCACACATCCAAAGCAGATCAATTGCCTTTGCAATATTCTCAGAACAAAATGTTCCACCAGCAGATCTGATAAGAAGAGCCAAAAAATGGAAAACACTTGCTACCAATTTATTGCAGTCACCCATAAACTATTACTAGAACATTATGTATTGGGGTTCAAGCCAGAAAGCTATTAAAGCGGACTGCACTAGAGTCTTTCCACTATGCTACTGAAGCATTAATAAGTCCTTAGAGAATTGTGTTTATGTTGAAAGAATCATCTTATAATCAAATTTTCACACACAAAAAATGCAGCTCTTTTTAGAATTACTGTGTGCCTTTGCTCTCTCCCCCACATTGGCTAGTGTCTCCACAAATACCATCATTTTCTGTGTCTGTCTGGCCCAAACCCTGACGTACATACTTTGTGTTCCAAGCTGGACAAATTTCAAGATAAATGGCGCTAATTGATAGTGTTAATGGGCGCAGGATGTACCACATCCTTTCCCCTGTTGTCTCTGACTAAGTGTCTTTTTCACTCCTTACAGTCATTCTTTGTGCAAGAAGAATAAAAAGTTAAAAGATAATGCTAAAAGGGCATCACTAGTTTTTGTTTTTTACTTAGACACGTAAATAATAAACATCCAGTGGTATTCTATGGGACTGTGTTTCCAGTCCCTGTTACAGAAAAACTTCTAATAAATCAAAAACCTTCTTTTCCATTTAGAAGACAACACTGACATCCAGCAAGATGATGACTAACCCAATGATTTTCTGTTTCTACCTCAAGAATTGTTGTTTTCCTTTGAAAAGGTGTATGCTTTCTCTCAGTCACTTTCCTCTGACAGCACACAGGTGCAAACCATATAACAGAGCAGGTCAAGTGGGATGATGGCAGTTCCTATATCCCTGGAAGCTCCTTAAAACAGTAAGCCTGGAGCTGAAATGAACTAGGTCATCACTCCAGAAAGACTTCAGATTCTACTTGAATTAAGTATGAAAAAGACCTAAAACTCCAAGAAGGGAAATCAAGTCCCTTGTATGAATTGATTCATATTATCCTAAGTGACTAGTTTAGTTAAGATCTGAAAATGGTGATATTTTTTATTAGTATTATCATCATCACCACCACCACCAGATAACCACTTCACCTATATCCCTATTCAGAGTCCCAGAGACTTCAGGCTGGGGAACAACTATATTCTGACAAGTTTATGATAACATAACACCTTTGCTGACTTGCCTCTTCAATCCCTGAAACATCCCTATGGTTTGAGAGATGACTGGGAAAGCACTCCTGTCTGCCAACTGACCTGTAGGCTGTTCTCACTGGGCAGAAAAATTTAAACTTCCTTGCAAACAGGGAGACTCCTCAGCAATGAAATACCATTGTAGTGGCTGTAACTACCAATTTTGCTGTTTTGTGAACTTATTGGAAAAATGACATTAAATTTGATCAGACAGTATTGATACACTTAACTTCAAATAGTTTGATTTAAAGAAATGTTACGAACTTGCAACTCTGATGTCAATGGAAACTGCAGAAACTTAGTATCTTTCCTTGAATTAAGCCTTTAGTATACACTAAGAAAAAAAAAAAGGATAGCGGGTCAAATGTATCCCTTAAGTAACTTCACTCAATCCCACTGTGTTTTTTATCTCTTGATTAATGACTGTGGGATATATTGCTTGCTCAGACTGCACATTTATGTGTGGAGCTTTTCTACTTACTCGTGTAATTAGTTACATTCCAATCAAACTTACAACAAAAATAATACGAAATCATTTCTACCTGCACTGGTGCTCAGAACGCCAGAGAGTGATTTTGCAGTAAATAAACAGACCACATCTACAAATAAATCTCTCCCTGCGGTTTGCCTCTCCACAGCAGGATTCAGGCTCTGCTGTCATCATGAGAGTCGATGCAATCTTCAACTCGAGAGGTCCTTTCTGATTCTTCAAAGAATACAGAGACATGTGCTGACATAACAACGTGTCAGCGAGCCATTTTAAGCAAGACCCTTAGCATAATGCTGAAAAACTCTCACCATGCCAGGAAGAGGAACAAAAATACTTAAGCACAAAAATCAACACCCTAGAAAGGGCTGGAAGCACTCAGGTCTCCAGAGGAGATTTCATCTAGAACCTCTGCAGCGACTGAGTTATTGCACCTTCTGCTCCAGCTCCATTAGTCCATACGCTTGCAAAAAAGTTGTCCATTGCTTCACTGAAAGGTTTACATTAAGACAGAAGCCTGGTGCCCAGGAGAAATGTCCTAGATGTTTTCTATGCTTAAAAGGCAAGATGTGCCTAATACAATTTTTCTGTAAAGGGCAACTGAAGTATGGTATTAATAAAAAATAAACGATGTTAACTTATGTTAAATCCTTCTCTCTTCTGCAAAAATACACAACTGAAAAAACCCTACCCCATCAGTACTAATGCAGAAGCAAGTCCTCTCCATCTGCCAAATATGTAGGTCACTTCAATGAGTGACAGAGACAAAGAGGCCTGATTTTAATTCATGAAATATTCCTGCTAATAGCAAAGTTATTGAGACATCTGTTAAAAGCCTGACCTGTTATAATGGGGGGATATCTAAAATGACTGAAACTTCTATTTAAATTAATGCTACACTATTTTATTGAGCATTTTAAAGAGGTACTGCTATTAACAAAAACATTATATAAATTAGAAACAGGCCCACAATAATCCTCCAGATAAAATCTGGTGCTGTCTTCTAATGCTATGGTATGAGCTTTTATTTGCGTGTGCACTATGTGTATATATTACGTTAAAATATAGCAGATACGTTAAAAAAAATTAAAAAATCTCATAGCAGCCCAGTTTAAAGTTTGGCAAGGAACAAGTTGGCAGACATAAGAAAAAAAGAAAAAAGTAAATATGTTCATGGCCTGTATATAATTGAACATTCTTCAAATTCCTGTAATGGAAATGTCAATACCATGGAAATCCTTGAAATGTGGACACGGACAGATAAATGCAACTGAAGCCAAACACCTCCACCCAGGAGGAATAACAGACAAAAAAAAATCTACATAATAATAAACCACGGACTCAATAAAGCTAACAGATTTAAGTTTTGCTTTTGGGGTAGCAGTGAGGTGAGCAGAGGGAGGTGGCAGACAGGTGACAAAAGCTTTCAGGAGGACAGAGGCATGGTAGGGACAGGATCTCCCCCTTTGGCACTCCGAGAAAGGGAACTGAGCACCAGGAAGGACCCTCCAGGGCTGGGCCCTGGGCCCTAACGAGGACAATGGCTATTCTGTTACTGACTCGACAGAACAGGACCGATGACTAGCTTTCTTCTCTTTATCTTAGATGAGGTACTATAAGACACGTTGCACAAGTGGCAAGTACCTCATTCTTGGAGGCTGGATGCTGCCTCAGGAGCAGCTTCGTGGAATGCTGGTCTCCCTGCTGGCTCACTCCCAAGAGCTGGCATTAGAAAGGAGAGGTCAGTTTTTCCCAGGCCACAGAGATATGAGCTAGAATGAGGGGAACAGGTCCCAGGTCTTTGTTACAGTTCCTAAAAACTGTAATGCAATTGAGACACACAGCATCTCAATTCCAAACCAAAGTGAACATGCACCAGCCTTTCTTCTTCTTTTTCTCCCCCATGTCCCGGTTTCCTCACAAGAGTCTCCGTGTCCACACAGGTGGACGTTGTAGGGCTTTCCACAGTACTGCTCCTGCTATGGGTGTCTTGTGGACTGATGAGATACTGATGTGTGTAGCAGAAAGTACATAAATAACCAGGTATAACCGAGTAACAGCTCCTCCAAAGCTGCCAAAAGCCTTTCAGTCACGTTACAGGATAAAATACAGCTCTGAAAGTTTACCAGGAGACTGCTTGTACATATTTTATATTTAATTCAAGGTTTCCTTTTTCTGAATCTAAAAAATGCTGGGTAGCAGATCAATATATTTTAATTAAAAATGCCACTTTGTTTCTAAGGGAGAAACCTCAGTGAGACATCATATTTTAAAAAGTGTGGGGCAGTCGAGATAAACTCAATACCTATGACAAAACATACTAGCATATGCAGAACATAAAAGGTCTAATATATGCTCCTCCACCATTAGAAGATCTTGTGCATCCCCTCCAACATCCACTGAAGTCATACCCTACAGCCACTTAATGTACCACCCATGTGAAATGTCGTTCTTTTATTATAAAATTAACTAGGCAGAGATCTGAGTTTTACTGTTTCTCCTGAGATGCTCTATGAACATTCAGAGTTTTACAAGCATGTCTTTATTTTTTCCCCTCTACGATCTATATTTTACCATTTTTCCTATTGTTTTTTCCTTTTTCTGTTGCCGTGTGAGACATCAACATACAACATAAAACACATATAACAGGGAGGCAAACTGCCTGTACCGAAGGTCTACCAAATGTACAAAACAAACAGATTTTTTTCTTCAGCATTCAGCTATAAAAGCACTACACACAGCTAACAGCAGTAAGAGAAAAAAATTATGATTTTCAGCTGCCAGTCTCCCCTCGGCAATAAAATGTTAAGTCCAAGTATTTCTCTGTGCAATTCTAATAACTTCTTAATTGTATTTTTGAATGTATTATAAGCACACCTTAGCAAAGCAAAATACCAGCAAACAGCGTCTAGATGGGTTATACTCTGCTTTGGTAAGATCAAGGGATATTTTTGTATTATTTCATTCCTCTTTTCAAATTCATGTTCTTCTGGTGCAGATAGTGGTTTCAAGGAAAATTCTTAAAATCCCTACTTAACTAGGATCAAATAAATGTCACTTAAGAAGCATAACTGTGCCTTTGCTTGCAGTCATTATGCACCGGGCATTATGAAAAGAAAATGGGGTAAGAGTCAGATCTGTTCTGAGATATGCAAATACCTCATCATTATTCAGTAATACTTTCCTCCCTTTCCACCTCATCCATGATCTTACTTGACAGACCTTCCTCTTAGACCACCACTGCAAACAAACAAAAAGTAGAATCCTATCACATTCTTCAGGGCAGGAAGGAAGGACAGTGGATGTAAGCTATGGAAACTGAACTTGTGGGTAAAATCCCTATCGGAGGTCTGCACTGCCACCTTCTCAGCCCAAGGAATGCTAACAAGCAGAATGATACTTAAGAAGTAGATTATTAACATCAATGAAAACCTCTTAGAAAGAAATGTCTTCCACTTGAAAAAAAAATTGCATTTGTCTGCATTTTTTTGTGCTTAATATGGTTAAAAGCAGCAGAATTGAAAGATATTAGTGTGAGAAACCAATTTTCAGTGCATGTGCACTTCACAGTTTGTATAATACAAAGATTCACTGCTCGTCCATGAAGTCAGGAGGTCTGTGACAGGTCTGTCTCCTCATACCTTGCACTCACACACAACTCAACTGAAATCATTGCAGTTCTCTATAGAGATTCCCCTCAAGAAGTTCCTGTAAGCTTGAGGGCAGAGTTATTTTCTCTCTGGTTTAGTAGGCCCTTCTAACTTAGTATTGGAGGAAAGAAAAGTCTTTATTTACTAGGATTTTGCATTTTAAAGAACTTTGACTATGCTTCTCATGAGCAGCATAGTAGAAGTTGGGATTCTCTTTCTTGTTCTAAAATATTTTATGAAACGTTGATTGTTTTAATACTGAAAGCATTGCTTCAGCATCTTCTAGATCAGAGCAGAATTCTCTCCCTGTACCAAGAGACTTCACAGCATCATTTTTTTTTCCCATTCTGGATCAGAAGAGACTCATGCTCTCTTGAGTCTTTCAAGAAAAGAATAAGAAAGAGAAAATCAAGAGCTTACACTTTACATTCCCATTTTGTCTCACACCTTCAAGGGTGCCTGGGTAATGACTATAAGAGGACTGGAATCCTCCAATAATCTGCATCATGCCATGACTTTTGCACTCACAGTTGGCATTGCCTTTCTGATTTCCAGTATTTTTTTTCATAAAAGACAGTAAGTTTCGATTTCCCATTTTCCCTTTTCTTTCACAGCCAAAAGGTTCTTCCAAGAACAGTGCCTGACATATTTCTAAATTGCTCTCCAGGTGTCACTCGGGCAGGAAATTACGGTTCCCAATCTTGATTTGTTCCCTTTTCAGTAAGTTCAAGGTGTATTTTTACTCAAGAAGGTGTACGGTTGAAAGCAATTTTGTAAAGATACCAAAAAGACCTGTGAAGTTCAGAACTTTGTAGAGATGAGATCTTTTCTGAAGTTCCACTATATGAACAGGTTGTGTTTTAATGTATAAACACAGAAATCTCACTTCAGTGCAGACAAGACTTCAGATTTCTCTCTTCTCTAGAAGTGAGAGAACAGTATAAAAGATTTCCTAAGTGACTGTGATAGATCTCTCCACAATAGCTTGGCACATGTTGTATGTACTAATAGTTTGTCATAAAAGAAGAACGATCAGTACTGCAGGGCACCAGCCATAGGCTGTGGAGCATCAGGTTCACCCACAGGCTCTGCACATATGCTGTCACTTTTGGCAATCTCACCATGCTCCAATTCCTCATCTAACAAATGAAAATAAGACTCTGCCTCTCTGTCAGCATTGCACAAGTAACCATGTTAAAGTTCTGTTAGTAAATATGAGGGTCAGAGGGGTACCATTCCCTGTTACTGAAGACTGAACAATTACAAGTCTAGCTGGTAGGGCTTTCTGTGCTGAAAGCCAAGGGTGGTTTTGGATTAAATTTATGGTATATTGGACAAAAGCTACAGGATACATGCACAGAAGCTATTTTTCTCATCTGTGCCTTTCTCCCAGGCTTTTAGGGAACTGCAGAGAAGGGCATATCATTAGTTTCAGTGTCCCAACAGTTGTGAGAACTTTGAATATTATGCTAGTCATAAAATAAGCATTTGAACAGTTTCTGAAAGTAGAAAAGGCTTTTAGGGAATGGAATGCAAAGAGAAAACACAGGATGCTGGAAGGCAGCACAGAGAAAACCAGATTGAAAAGATTTAACCTGGAATATTTCTAAATTTATTTTCTTATTTGCATTTTTGAGCCCTAACATTCAACCTGAACCTTACAGAAGTTTCAAATATTACTTTAAGACCTCTGGAATACAGTCTGCCAGTCTGAAGTCAAAGCTTTTGTCCTTTTCACTTGTTTTCCAACACCACTACTCTCCCATATATAATACCTTAAAAAAATCTCCCCACCAAATCCATCAAATAGAGTTTAATTTACAGAGGGGAAAAAAAAATTATATATTTCTCTGGGCATCAGACACTCCTATTTTCAAGCTCAAGACCAAAAATACAAAGTTAGACCTCAATGTGGGCTTAATGTAGACTTAAAACTGGCTGGTTTTGGTTAAAAGCAACTACAATGAAATTTAAGAAATAAGAAAACGTTACATGAGAGAAACCACTGGAGGTTGGATTGTGTTGGATTTTTATTCATGTTTATTAAACATTTCCCGAGAAAGAAAACTTTTTTACCACTGACTGCCTTCCACAGGAACCCACTAAAGAATATGCAACCTATTCTAAGAAATAGAAATATGTCAAGGAGGAAAGAAAGCAATTGGGTTCACAGGATCAATCCAATTCTCTTTTCCCTTTTACAGGCAAGACAAAGAGTTGCCCTAATGCATATAAACAGAAGTGATGTGTATGGGCCGCCACAGAAACTTCACATTTTGATTCAGTCTTACCAGGCAGATTCTCAGCAAGCATAAATCATCGTAGACCATGGAGGCAGGCTGACAGCGAACATCTGATTATTTGGCCATCTACTTTGTCCTGACTAATGTTGGAAGCAGAGAGTCCACAGAGGAAAGTTGAGCTTCCATTTGCCCACAAAGGTACTAGCACAGTATACCCTTTATAGCAATCAGAGAAGTCCTCAAGTCTTCATTTAACTTCAGTTGGGAATCCCCAGATGGTAGCAGAGTGCCTCAATAACATCAAAGTGAATGTGGTCACAGGCATCTTTCAAGTCAAGGAGATCTGCTGCTGTTCCACCTTCTTGATGAAAGAACACACCTCCAAACAGTGCATGGCAGAGCCAATTCTCAGTTCACATGTGGCACAGAAAAGAACTACTGTTTCACTTCAACAGGATCTTTAGCGTCATCAACCCCATTCTTAACTGGAACTACTGAAGACATTGGGACTGTCTACCTCTTTTGCCTCAGGGCAATTGGTTCCTCATCATACAATGTCTCTACAGCAACATAAAATATTTTTAAATCAAATATTTTAAAATTTTGAGAGCAATCCAAACTCCTAAGCCTATGTGGCAGAGACCAGTTCATAGCCACACTGCTCAGAGCTGTATGTCTCTACAGCAGACTTATCTTGAACAGAATTACTTGAGAAAGTACAAAGTGGAGCACAGGGAGAACCAACACATGAACTGTATAGATGATCAGGAGTCAGGAGCTCAAACTCATCTCCTAGCCCTCTTCCATTTAGAAGAGCAAATAAGCTGCAGTATACAATTTCCAAACTTTGACTGAAGTTACTTTGGCATAGAATCATAGAATAATAGAATCATAGAATCATAGAATGTTGTGAGTTGGAAGGGACCCACAACTCATTTTCAAAAGTGACTTTGGGTATTTCTGATCCTAAGACAAATCAAGCCTCAAAAAAATGCAGATGGTATTATCTCCTAACTGGATGATCCACTACTGAAAAGGGATTGTAAGAACTTTCAGGCATGACTGAATCTATTATTGAAATACTGAGCTGACATTTGAAAAAGACAAAATAAATGTGTACAAATGGAGAAAAATTCCAGAGCCAAGCTTTTGTGAGAGAAAATGTAAGGAGTTTCAAGGTGTTTTTCACACAGGATAGGCAGATATAACTGAATAAGAACCAACTGAGAAAACCCTTTCAAATGCAAACATCTACTACCTGGCATATAATTTTGTTCTTCTGGGACTACCGAAAAAAGCCCTCCACTTACTGAAAGTGGTAATGGTACTGAGCTTTCCATCTCAACTGCCCAATGTCATGCCATCCTCAATTTATCTGTCACACAGAAACCAGTTTCCAGTAAAGGTCACCAAGAACAACTACAAAAATACTCTATTGAGTACCATGGTTGTAAAATTCTGAGGGTGCCAGCAAACCCAAAGATTGACAAAGCTGTGTTCCCACTGATCATCACTGTCAAAGCAAGTTGGAAGACGAAGTACAGCTCCTGTCTCAAATATAAGTCTCCAGGAAAAAAAAATATTAACTACCGCAAGAGAAGTTTTAAGAGTCTTTTGACCTGGAGTCATCACTCTGAATTCAGTTCTGGTTTATGTATTGCCTTCTTCCCTCCACACCCTAATTTTATTTTTTTCTCTTTTTACCTTGGGAGTTTAAGTATAGTTATCTATTATTCTTGCTGATCAATAGCATCTGTGGCAAAAGACTAGGGAGTTACACTGGACAGGAAACCAAGTGTAACATACAGTTCTGTTGACTGGTCTGGATTAACTCCCAAAATTGGCTGATAGAAAGATGTGTGAATCTTTCCAAGAAGTTAAAACCTGTAGCTAATAAAAGTAGCAGCAATATGAAAAATTAGGCTCTTCTCCCTTTAAATCACAGCCCATAGAGGCACTGAAGCAAATCCCTTAATCTCTTTTTAAGTAGCTGTTTTATCCCAACTTCCTCTGTGGTTTATACCCTCAAAGCATCTACACCACAACTCAAGAACAGCCGAGGCAAGGAGCTTCAAGTTCCTTTTCTTCACAAAACATCTATAATTAAAAAAAAAATAAAAAAATTAAAAAAAATAAAAAAGAAAAAACAACAGACCAAAC
>NW_010337761.1:0-6260 GCF_000700745.2 Antrostomus carolinensis | reverse complement strand
TTCCTGATCGTTTAACCCTTTGTCCAAGACCACGCATCAAAAAGAAACATTCACCACTCTTAAAACCACCATCATATATTCACTGAGGCATGCCAATGATTATAACACTGTATGTTTGCATCTTTTACAAGTACATATCAAACCATGAATCTGTTTTCATCCTTGTAACCAATTTATGGATAAGAAAAGTGGAACAGCAATTTTGAGGCCTCAAGTCCGTATCCATGGACAATTTTCTGCTTTCCTCAGCACAGTATTCAGTAGAGCATTGGGCAGATCCAAGACTCAGTGCACAGCAGTCAGATCAGCTTGCTCCAGGATTTCTAGCAAATCAGGGGTGGATTAAGATGCAGACACAGAAATCTAAATCTCTTCATGTCATTTGCTGAAACTGAATGGCTGAAGAAAAACCTTAGAAAAAACTTTCAGAAGAAAGGTTGAGTACCAAGTTTTAAATGATGATGCTGTTGCTCAGAAAAAGTACATTTAAGGTGTTGGACCATGCCTTCATCAAACAAGGACGATTCCACAATATCATAAATCTATGCCCAGCTCACTGAACAACAGCATAAAAGGTGCTGGATTATGAAGGTGAAAGTGTTTACTTAGAGAGTCTTCAATTTAATGGTGACTTTTTTTTTTTTTTTTTAACACTGCATTTCCACAGAACTTTACAAACATTAACTAACTGTCATAATCTTCACCAGGGAGGCAAGTATCATTATCTACACATTACAGATGGGAAACTTCAGGCAGAACAGTTGGGCAATGTATCTAAGATCATGGAGAAGTCCTGTCAGTGCCAAGAGGAGCAGATCCTTGCCCCCAGACTCACATTCACATTGTTTCTCTCAAGTTGTATACTACACTGGTCTCCATTTGACAATAAAGGTCAGTCCTCTCTTTTTGTTTCTATGAAGAATAAAACTGTAGATGTTTGACAGCATGTACCTTGTGATCTCAATGATACCATTAGCTCAGCAGAGGAAACCCCAGTGTAATGTTGAAGGTTACAGATTGAAGTGTAAGATCACCAGATTTTAAGCAACATGCCAGAGAGGCAGATGGTTATATAGTAATGAAAGGAGAGCATTATAAACTAAAACTGCATTCTACAATCTCCTTCCTTGTTTAGACATATGCACCCTGACTATTTACTAAACCCATCTCACATCTTTACATTTCATCATCTGCATCAGCTCTGAATTTTTTTGTGTTTGTTTTTTGCTTAAATAAAAATAAACAGAAATCTTCACAACACCTGGTGCTCACATTTAAAGTCACAGCACAGATAAAGAAGCACTCATGAACTGGGAAAGGGACACTCCATAGCTGAATTATGGGTTCCCATAACATTTCATTCCTTTGGTTAATGCATTTCTTTGAACTTCTCTGTCCTAAGTGCACAAGATATATGAGCATAACAACACTTTCATGACAGCCCAAATCACCCGCTTTCCATAGCAGTAGATTGACATGTCATGGAGAGCGTGACTAGGAGGTCGTCAGAGTACACAAAGCACCAGATTAAAGCTCAAAACCAAGACATATTTGCTCCTTTGGTTATTAAAAAAAAAGATCAGCAGAGGAAAAAAGCCCTGTTGTAATTGAAAAATATCAGGCTTAATATATTGTTGACAACGCTTCTGTGCTAGCCTGTCGGGGATATTTTTAAGCCAACAGTATGTTATCTTTTGATAGTGAAAAATAAGCATTTATTATAACGTGGCCTCTACTTAGGTTGGTATCAGGTTGACAGACCAGCACCATGTGTTATTACACCAAAATCTTAAAAAAGAAAAGAGGGGAAAAAAAAAAAGATGAGCAGAAGGATGAATACATGTTCCTAACTTGGAGATCTTTTTGATTCTGTCAGTAGATCACATTGCCGAATATGTTACAAAAAGCTGGTAATTCTTTGGATTTCCATGTTTCTCTCAACTCTAGCCTGCTATGATCCACCTTCTGCTTTTTCAGTACAGGAATCTCAGTCTGCCAGTTCACTAACCTTTCTGAGAAAATCCATCAGAAAGAAGGGAAGCAGGCATGCTATCATCATATCCCACTGATGTCCAGGAAATGCCAGCCTAGCAGCTGTCACAACAATGGAACTTTCAAAGTCACAGCAAAAAACCTAACAATTGCCCTTACTAACACTGTATCATTAATGAAAAAACTTTATGAGAACCAGAACTGGCTTAAGAAGGAGAAAGAATAATTAAAAAAAAAAAAAAGAAAAGAAAAGAAAAGAAGAGATAGGCAAGGAGGTATTTGGTTGTTGATTTTTTTTTTCCTCTTTTTGAAGGAGAGATACAAGCGCTCACATTACCCAAAACGTCCTTGATTAAAATCTTCAAGAAAGTTATCATTCATGCCACCTCTAACCTTATGTCTTCTTGCTGAAAATTTTCAAGGAAAAATGCTTCTATCACGTCCTTGGTGCAAGTATTCAAGGATGTGTCTTTCTCATGAGCTCTGAAAAATCTTAAAACCTCTTGTCTCCTTGAAGGAAGTAAATGGATGTCTACTAAACACTTAGGTTTACATAACATTTATTCCCCCTTATTTATTGGGAAAAAAAAAAAAAAGTCTTTTTAGAAAGCACTTCATATTTTGAGAACACTGAATGCTTTCTTTCCTTTTTTAAGTATTTTTGGCAAAGTATGTTTTTGATTATTTAAAGATAATCTCTATTCTAAATTGCATCTGACTCACATAACCTCCATACTTTAGAAACCACAATAAAAGTGCCATATATTAGCTAAAAATGAATAGGGAGTGAGTCAGTGAATAGTTAAGGACATTCCACAGAAATGTATGAGCTGCACACTAAGTTTTTAGAAGAATATTTTATTTCATTTTTAGAATTAACAGCATAGGTTACTTGGAATAAAGACAATACCCTTTCTTTAATTCCCAGATGCAATGTGTTTTGTTTTCCTTATATGTCTTTGTCTACTGTACAAAGAGACCCTTACTGAAGTGACAGAAACACTGGTGTTTTCAGAGAAAGAATACTCATAATTTGTACATACTAAAGGATTTCTGTAATTAAGGTTTTTTTCTTTAACTCTTTCACTGGGAATACCTCATTCTTTGGCCTTTGCAAGGCCACCTCACAATATCAGCTTACAGAAATGACTTTAGGGAAATTGCATGTTTTTCTTTAGATACTGAGTTCAAGTGTGCTTAAGTTCACTGCTTTAAGTATTCAAAAAAAAAAAAAGAGTTTATATTTCTACTTGCCAAGGTTCATATTCTCAGCAATGTCCTCATATTGAATATATGAAGAAGTTCATTAAATACTAAGTGAAGTTTTCCTGCATCATCATGTTTGCAGATCCACACTGGGGAGTCATGCCCCTTACTGCATGCATCCCAGATCCAGTAAGCATAGTATAAATAACTACATAAAAATCTTAAGTAGGGGACATGAGACAAACAGAATTCTTACAGCACAGGATTATGGCTACAAAAAGAGTCATAATAACTTTCATTCTATCAAACCCATAGCTACTGTCTGAAAAACAACTTGGGACCTAAGAGAAAGGTTCTCCATTCCAACTGAAAAGCCAGAAAGATGACTGGACCATAATCCGAGCATAAACTTAAATGTGATGTGTAAACATATCCAGGATAGGACATTAGAAATCCTGGCAGCCATAATTCACTTCCAGAAAAAAACATTCATCTCATAGGTGCTGAGCACGCTGGGGGACCCCAAACAAAGCTAGGAAAAAACCCAACCCAACAACAACAAAAAAAACATGGTAAGGAATTGCTCAGAGGACCTAGGTGTACTAACACCAAAGGCATGCAGTATTCTTTCCCACTGCCTTTCCTGACTTGAGTGTAATAGGTGCTTGGATAGAGAATGCAGGTCAAGTTCCAACACAATCACCCAGCCACATCTGAGCTGTCCTCTGGAAAGCAGAGGTAGGTAGTCTAGGACCCCCCAAAATAACAGAAGATAACAGTGTTGATGAGTTATTAATCTGACATTGAACGGTGGGGACTGAAGAGGACAGGTTCTTGTAGCCAGTATCTTGCAGTCACAAATCAAGGTCACACAGAGCTCTTGGGACAGACTGGTGCTGACCACTAAGCCTGTGTCGGCAGAACTTCGCCTTCTTTCCTCCCCTACTCATCTGTCACTATCACGCAGGGAAAGTTCAGAGTTCAAAAGAGAGTCCTCCCACCTATGCCTTTGGCTCACAGCAATATTAAGCAAACCTCTCTGTTAAATGACATCTTGAGACAGTAGCTCCTTGAGCTAAGTAGCTAAATAAAGAACCCCTGGGCAGGATACTAGTAACACATCATAAATCAGCAGCTGTTTTCTATACATGATAAAATAAGAATTTCCTCAAACAAGACAGGTGGGGGAAGATCCTAAACCCCTTCCCACCTAATGTCCACAGCAAAATAAAATAAAATAAAATAAAATAAAATAAAATAAAATAAAATAAAATAAAATAAAATAAAATAAAATAAAATAAAATAAAATAAAATAAAATAAAATAAAATAAAATAAAATAAAATAAAATAAAATAAAATAAAATAAAATAAAATAAAGTGTCTACCCAGCTGTCACAAATCTTTTCATCTCTTCTCAGATGGAGATGTACACTCCCCTGATATCTCTGCCAATAAAACCAGAAGGAGGGGCGAAACTTAATGACATATAAAAATATAATTGGATTCCTTTTTGTATCATTTGCTGGTTTTATTTTTGGACTGTTTACTCACTGAGGTGACATGATCTGTAGCAACACAACGTAACCCTAAAACCCAGCATCCCTCTCTGCAACACTTGCTCTGGTGCATCCAGGCTGAAGCTAAATAACGGCTGATGGTGCAGAAGAGGATCATCCACACTCTGAAAATGAAATGCAATAGACAGAGGGATAAAAGAACTCTTACTCCACAGCGTTTAGCTTGTAGCTGGCCACATGTGCCAGAGAACTAAGGATGGAAGTCGCTCTTCCCAAGAGTATGACCAGGGCAGACAGCTTAGCATTTTCAATTGGGAAGAGAACAGTTCTATGGAGCCTAAAGAAAACAGCAACTGCTTTCCATCATGTAACTGTGGGGCATTTTTCAAGAGCAGAAGGACTAACTGGGTCATGGCAAAACTTCACGTGCTGTCAGCAAAGACTGCAGTGGCTTTGCTGGTCTTCTCTTCTGTAATTAAAAATGGTCCATCTCTTCAGCTTCGCCTGGCAGCCTTTCTCCGTGGCCTCTGTGTGACCAAATGGTCTCCTGTTGTGCCCAGCCAAGTACTTTTACAAACCAGAACAAGGTGCTTTTATGAAAAGCGGCAGTCTAGAGAACTAAATGACATTTCAAAACATATCTGGCTCACCTGGTGCAATCCCCACCTCCGCTTCCAGTGGTTTACATATAACGCAGGATTACCAAAGTTGGGTGTGCTCCCAGCTTTGTATTTGGAGCACTATAAAGAATGGCATTTGGTTTGCTTTCCCCTGTACATACCAGTGAAGTAGGACCTTCTTAAATTGAACCACTCCAGAACTGAAATATTCCAGTAACCTAATATCACAGCAGCTTAAAGGCCTATCCCCAGATGTGTGCTCAGAGTTGTCCAGTGAATTCAAAGCCACAAATACAAAACCCTTCTATACATGGAAAACCCTTTAATACAGCTATTGCTTCCCAGCGAGCTACAGTAACGCAATGCAACACTGGGTACTGCTCTGAAGTTGGAAGCAAGCACTATTTATACTGCAACAGAGAGCAAGTTTGGTCTTTAACAGGAGGGATGCCAGCTTCCCAAGCTGGCATGCATGATGGTTTTGCACACAAGAAAATAAAAACGAGGAACAGAGGGCAGAGGAGGGAGCAAGAACTGTAATCCCCACTCCTTCTGTCTGTATCTATTACGCGTGCAAAATCAGCTGTAAGCAGTAAAGATGTCCCTATTAAGCAAAAATACCATCCTGATTAAACAGTGGTCACGACAGGTAAATAATTTTAGACTTAAATTGGTCCACTACAATTCACTACAATAACTAAACTACACATACAGCATAAATCTACAGTCTTTATCATGATAAAGGTGAATGAAAAGGTGTTGAGGACTCAAGTTGTGGGGGAAAAGTCTACTGAAAAAGTTTTTAATGTGATTGCACCAACTTACAGAGATGAAAGGGGGTAAATGGAAAAATAAAAGACCTAATGTCATATCAACCCTTTGCCAGGATACTGCAAAATCACAGAATCATAGAATCATAGAATAG
>NW_010337760.1:36273-61452 GCF_000700745.2 Antrostomus carolinensis | reverse complement strand
ACTTAGTAGTGTTTTCACTTTTCTCAAGTGTATGCAAGCATGCAGCTTAAGACTGAATGGTTTTTCTGAAAGTTGGCTCATGTGCTTAAACCTGTTTTTTAGTATATTCACCCATCTTTAAAAGATTTTCAGCTTCACCTCTTTTCCAGTGGAAAGATGAACAGAAAAAAACTAAGTTCGGGAATTAACACGCCCACTTATCTCCTCTCCCTTCTCCCCGATTAAATCAGCCTCTGGACTGCGATCAGAATTTACTTTCATCTCCTGCCAGTATGACTTCAGGCCTAATCTAGGCTCAGTGAGTGTCTAGAGGTGACAATTGCATATAGTTTTGCTATTAAGTAGGGAGAGGGAGTGGAAGACAACAGGGTATTGCTTATTGGAAAAGACACCTCTTGACAGTACCTCTTTATCAGCTGTTAAAGCCAAATTCAAGCATGTTAAATCAGGAAGGGTGTTAGAAGGTTATTGGCTTCAAACGTGAAAAGGGTGAATTTCAGGTTCTTATTTCTTTTTCTGTTGTTTTAAAGTGCTTCATGTCTGCTTAGACCACAAAAAGAAGCTTTTACTCATTGCTTTGCTCGTGTTGCTCTTTGAATGAAAGCTTAACCTGTGTGGCTGCCTTCCTCCATGACCTGGCGAATGGTACCTCAGACCTGCTAGTACCATGGGTCCCTTGAATTAGCCATAGCTCACTCCTACTCTGTTAGTTACCTTCTTTTGCCTTTTCCTTTGCCCATGAGATCCTACTTTGCGTCCAGCAAGTTTTACCTGTCTTCTCTCCTTCCTCTTCCATCAGTTTCAAGACAAAGGTTGGTACCTATTTAATTTCTACCAAGTTTGTACGTGGGAAGAGGAGGTTGGTATAATTATCTAGGAATCTTCTAGGAAGGAGCTTTTAAAATATTAGAAGCTTAAATGCCTTCTTTAAAAAAAAAAAAAAAAAAAAAAAAAAGGTCATTTTTTTTAAAATTTTTTTTAAGTAATTAAAGGTTTAGGAAAAAAAAATTAGCTTTAAAACGAACAAGAGGTGATGCTGTTCTAGCTCATGCTCTAAAGCAGACTGTGTAATTCAAACCCACTCTGACAGATGTTTATCCTGCTCCTTAAAATCTCTGCTGAATATATTGTGTGTTCCTTTCCTTAGCTATCATTGAGATAAAATGTGCTCTCCTGGTTTCTGACCCAAATCCTCTGGTCTGCAAATTAAACTATTTTCTGCTTCTTCTTCACATAATAGAAATTAAAACAGATGCTCTCTGTCCTCTCAGCCTTTTATATACTGGACAAATGCTTACCTATGTCTTTTTATGCTTAAATCTGTTTGTGCAGTTTTTGTTTATGACTCATGTTTCCTGTTGCTTTTGGAGTTGTCTGTTGATCATAATTTTTTCAGTGGTGCCCAAAGCTGAACAAGGACCTTGGCACTTGATCAGCAGAATAATTATTTCCAGTCCTCATCAACATCTAGTAGACCAAAAATAATCCTCTCTGGTATCTCAGTATGATAGGTCCAGTAAGATTTCCTTGGGTTTTAAGTCTTAAGCATCCACAATCTACTTTTTTATTGTCTAGCAGACAGAAGTTTTTCTGTAGTATTGCAACCTGAGTAGTTTTTCCTCATTTTTTGCTGCTGAAGTTTTTAAATGTTACTAAATTTCACGTATGTTAGATGTTTATAAGGGTCATCTTTTGTGATGTTAGACTCTTCTTTCTGTTTGTGCGTGCCATTTTGGACTCTGAGCCCATTCCTCGGGATGCATGGTAGTTGCTCACAGGTTTGATACTCTGCCATTCAGGTTACTAATGAAAATATCTTATAGAATGAAATCCAGGACAGTAGACCTGAGAATTCCTACTGGAGCTTCTCTTCTGGTTTGACAGTAGATAATTGCTCTGCAAGCAGTTCTTCAGTTAGTTGTAAGTCCGTGTAACTAATCTTTTTCCCTGTGTTCCGCTTCCCTGTTTTGAAGAGAAGATCAAAAGCTGTATGAAGCTAGTCAAGATACATTGCATGATGGCCATTCAGACATGCCTCCTCAGTTCTGACAGTCTCATAACCCTGCAGACACACAGCTACTGGTCATCTAACCTTGCATGCATACCTGTGGTAGTTGTGCCTTGAGGTGACATGTCCGTTGTGTGGATGGTGGGAACTTGGGGACACTGCCCACATCTGATGGGCCCTTGAGAAACTCTGGTGCGACAGAGGATGACAGGTCAGACATTGATGATGACCCAAATAATAACTCAAATTTATATAGCATTTGCTTGTTCTACCTCTATTCAAGCTTATGGTAATATTCCTTTGTTAAAAAACACAAGCCATAATTAATTATTTTTTAAAAACAAGTTTGAGAAAACAACTTCTACCTCTTTCTTCTTTTGTATGTTTTATTTTCCAGTTAAGTATGGACTCTACTTTTGTAATTTTCTTTAAACATATGTTTTATAGAGAACATGTTTTTACTGTCTTTTGTATCCATGCTGAGTATAACTCATTGCATGCTTTGGCCTTTCTGATTTTATCCATATGTGTTCCTGTAATTTCTCTGTACTATGACTAATCATTCATCACAGATCCCTATTTCTAGATTAAAAAAAAAAAAATTCCTTTTCTATTCTCTGATTATAAAGAGGCCCTTACACACCGCATTGGTCCCTTGCTGTGCTTCTTGTTTCTTCTGTGTTGGGATAAATTCTCTCTTCACTTCTTTTTACTCAAGGTTTTCATCCCCAGGAAGTCTGCTTACCAGTATCCTTAGCATGTTATTCTATCCCTTTCTGAATACAACATTTCCTTTTGTATCAGGGGTTTCTTTGACCTGTCAATCTTGTTTCTTTTTTCCCCACAGAATAAATGATTTGTCATTTTGTGAGCAGTAATTTGGTTTCTGTTTCTTGACTTATCTCTCCTTTACTTAGAGTGAAATATAAATCAGCCTTACCTAAGAAATCTCAAAATTCTTGTTGGACTGCCTATGTACTCCTTTTTGTCTTTCCCTGTCCTCACCCATGGATTTCTTGGTGAAGTCCCTACTACTATCAACTCTTTTATTCTGGATGCCTCTGCTAGTTAGTTAAGGGGAAAACATCATGCGTTTCTTTCTGTAATTGAGTGATCTGTAACAAGTCTGCCACAAGATGTGATTGCCCTCCCTCTTTTCACATTTTGTATTTGCTCAGAGGTATTTAAAAGTCTGCTTCTTAACTCTTCCTGAACTTCAGAGCAAGCATATGCATTCTTGATTTAGCATGTAAGACCTCTCTTTTTTCATCAGCAAGTTCTTTGCATCCTTCCACACCAATTCCAGCCCTGCAATTTATCCCCAGTCTTTGTGATGTGGATTCAGTGGTAATTTTGGTTGATTCTAAAGACTTGAAAGTTCTTCCTGCTTGTTTCCCTCACTCCTGACATTGCTGTATAGACATCTCAGATGTTTGGCATGTTGCCCTACTATTTCCCTGTTGTATCTCGAACAACCCTCAGAAAATTTTTTGTCTGAAAAATCTAGTTATTTTTGATACTCAACTAGGGGCACTTCAAAGGAACCCAGTTTCATGAAGTTGCTGACTGCTCTCTGCTGAAACTCAGGCCTCCTTAGGACATGCCCCATTGGTTATTCGAAAGTGGAGGTGTGCAACTTCCTTAGTTTTGAAATTATGAGCTACAAATCTGGAGTGATTTTTTTTTTTTAATGTTACCTTAGTTTCCTGCAAAACAACTATAGTTTAGGGATCCAACGGCATAATTTAGTGTGAGTCAGCAGGGAGGCAAAAGCTAGAGCTTTAATAGTAATTTATTTTGGTGATTATTGGCTTTTGAATGTCTGCTGTGGTTCACATTGAATGATTTGTGTTCTATGACAAGTGTTCAATAACCATATTCTGATTAACATCTTTCTGGGTTATGATTTTAAATATTCTCGTCAAATGCGTATAGTGACTTGCCAGCCAAGGAGAATCAGTGAAGCCAGAGCGGCATAGGTAGAACTCCAGTGGGTGTCCTGGCTTTCCTTCTGGGCAGAAGATCGAATGTTTCTCAGGGATAAACAGTAATTCGCCTCCTGTTTTCTGCTGACTGAAAGTACTTCTGTGGCTTGTTTGTTACACAATATTGGAAAGCAAAATAGATTTTTGGGTTTTTTTACCACTCTTTTTTCTTTCCCCTAATGCTCTCTTTGGAGGGAGGTTGTTTGGCAGTGCACGTTAGAGGTCCGGTATGTATGCAAGTAGGGATGGGTGGAAGAAGGGAAGCCAACAGGGGAAGTGGTAGAAATCCAACAAAACTCTTAACTACACAAAAATAATACTTCTGCCAAAGGGCAGTTTTATCCTTTCTGCTTGTAATAGCAGACTTTAAGTCTTACTCATGGGGATGGGTCTGTATGGAACCTGGAAGTGATTATTTAAATGAGAACATAAAAGGACTATATTTGTGCTTTTTTTAAAGAGAAAGAAATGGAAACTTTGCAATATTTATAGTAGCTCATGCCAACTGGGCTCGTCATCAGCCTAAGATTTTTTTTTTTTCCCCTTTTTTTTAAAAAAAACCCCAAACCTAGAGAAGATTTATGAAAATAGAGATTTCAGGCTAAATCTCTGTATGGAATAGCTGTTTGAACAGTTACCTTTGTTGCATCTATATTCCTTTATGATAAATCCAAGTTTTCAGATTTATCCTCTTCATTTTTTGATTGTGGCAGTTATTTTTCAACATGTTACTTATTCACACCCTACCTTATTTTTCCTGTGATAGATTCTGTCTCCATATCAGGTTGCTTAGGGATACATCTTCATAGCTACCAAGGCAGCTCAGGCTGTCTGACTTAATTTTCAAACCTGTGAGGTTCATAAATTTTTTTTTGCATATGTTTTCCCATGTTACTGCTAAAGTTTCACAAGGCTCATGCCCAGCTGTATTTCTACGCTCAGAAATACCTTTTAAAATATGACTGTAGGTGCCCTCTCTCAAACACCATCCTGTACTGTTTCGGTACAAATCCTGGCATACAGGAATCCAGAATTATATCTGCTGGCAGGCCTTGTACAGCAATCAGTGATACGTTATTTTTCTTCTCTGTTCTTTACATCTCTAGTGAAAAATGGCCCCATTTCTTTTCCTTGATCTCCAAGCTGGATCATTTTACTTCTTTTTAAGACAGTTTTATGAGCAGTTTAGGGGATTTTACAAAGAGGAAATTAATGCAGAGTAATATAAACAGTATAACGAGAAAAATAAAAATGTGAATGTGAAGCTTTATTAAATGCACGTAGCTGCGATGTGAAGTGTGAGGGGTGGACTGAGGCCTCAGTTTACAGAAAAGGTTCTTGGCTGTTGCAGTGCAATCTGGAAAGCTTGCTGTAAATATGCTATGCTTGTGGTTCCTTGCTCAACCAGTGGCGCCAGGAATCAGTCCAAAGAAGGGGGGAGGTTTTTCTTTTTCCCTAAAAATCACTTGATATTTTATTACATTAAAATTTTAAGTGCTATTGTTCCATATTTGAATCATTATGGGCTTTGAGGTAAGCCTTGCTCTTGAGAAGTATGGATATCATCAGTACAGTGCGTGCTTTCTGTGTCTGTATTTTAATGTATTTTTTTGACTCTCTGCCCAGTATTTATTTATTTATTTATTTATTAGGTTTTCCTCTCTGCTGAAACAGAACTTAATCTAGTTTTCACTTGAGATCACACAAAGACATCTCACCTTCTCTCTCCTTTTAGTTAAGAGCTGTTGTGGAGGACGTAGCAAGAGTGGTGTGGTCTTGTTCTTTTGTTTGAGAACATGATATTTGTGAATATTTCATTTGCCAAAACAAACTACAGGTATGGTTTCTCTAATTACAGTATCAAAATGGCATTGACCACACATCCAGTTTGTTAATTTTTATTTTTCGACCTTAAAGATGTTGGTTTTGTCCACATTTAACTTTTTAAAGAAACAAATGAATAGTATAGTTAGTTCCAGGCTCAGGATACCTAAGAGGTATCAAATAGAGCTGGTAGGAGCCAGCTCCTACCAAGCAGGAGGTAAATCGTCACGCATCTCGCAATACACGTGTGGAACCAGTTGCGAAAGGATGTTGGGGATGTTGGTTGTCAAAATGTAGTTTCAAGGGGAGCTTTGGTCAAGGTCATGAAAGAGACATCTGTGGAGGGTTACTGAGCATAGATCCACCTCAGGAACTTCCTGAGCCTGAGAACGGTTTGAAGCTGGAAGACTGTTAAGGGGAAGTATTATATATGAATGTGCTTTTGGCTATTCTTAGAGACAGGACAGTGGGCTAAATGGTCCTTTGATCTGATAAAATGTAGTCAGCTGTATGCCTTCATGTCTTTGTTGGCAGTTTTCTCTCAAAGGTGTTAAGTGGAATAAGTTGTACATCTTGTTCTAGGTCTGCACATCAGGGATGATTAGAATTTTCCAGAGGCTACTAAACACCAAGAAATGACCTTTAGCTCAGGAGCCCTTCAGCTGCAGGCAGCTAAAAGCTTTGAGAATATTCTGGAGGCACCATTATAAACTCCCCTTTATTTTTTAATACTCTTGTCGAGATAATGGCCACAGACTACTATGGGAGGCTGGGTACTTAAGGTGGATCCTTGGTTTGACACAGCCTGGCCTTTCCTATTAGAGTGTACCTGAGCTGTGCCTTCGTGGCGATAGTTGCACGGGTTTCAGATGGGTTCAGCAATAAGTCTTAGTTGTAGTCCTCAGCACAAGAATTTGTACTTTTCCTTTGTGACTGAAAAGCACCTGACATGTTTTAGGTTCTTCTGCAGCAGAGATGGAGTGTGTGAGAAGCTGCATGGTGTGTACTAGAGTGATGGAAAAAAAAATAATTCTCAATAACATCAGGGGAGTAAAATTTGTGTTTTCAGAAAGATAGCAGTTTATGTCATCCTTTAAAAAACTGTCCTACGTGTCTGACTTCACCCTTAATTTTACTTTCTGATTAAAAAAATTATGTGGATATGCAATTATTACCTGCCTTCCATGGAAAAGAAGCTGCAGCGTTATGTAGTGATATTCTTTTTGTAGTGGAAAATATGTTACTCGTCACTGTAAATAATTCATCTGTTAACACTAATCATAACTGTTCATGCATGGGCTGAGGGAGAAGAGATTCTGGCAAGACAAAAGAGTGTTTCTTTGTATTCCTGTTGAAGTTACCACTTTTTTCCCCTCAAAATTTGTGTTCCACCTCACGAACATTGCTTGTTGTCTAGGGAAACACAATATTTGTGAAAGGTGCTTTCCTTCTTTGTTATTGATTAAGAAAGTCTGGAATGTTCTTCTTATATATCTGTCTTCCCTCCCCCCCCCACCAAAATTGCATAATGGCCATTTCATTACTTTGTTTCCTTGTTCATCACCAAACAAACCCTTATGAATGTTGGGTGTCAATTAAGAAAATTAATATTGAGTAGATATTTGCTCAAAGTCGGGATATTAGATCCATGATCCTCAATATAAGGCAAAATATAATACGTGAGCAGTATTTACTTTGCAATACTTACCAGTGCACAGTAGTGAGAAAATCAGCAGCAAGGCTGGCTAGTTCATTTTTCTTGGGTCTAGATGGGACACGTATAAAAGAGTGTCCCATTCCCATAACTTTATTAGCTAGAGAGCTGTTGGAGCTTGTATAGTGTGGAGGTTTCACAGTATCATACTTCTGGCAGAGTAGGTCTTTTTGCACCTGGAGCTCCTTGAGGTAATTCTGTGAAGTAACCTTAGTTGAAGTGGCTACAGGTGCTCTGTGGTAAACATCCTGTCCTTGTCCTGGTTCCTTAACAGGAACTGCCTGACAACTGAAAACATTTAGGGGATAAAGCAAGACAGGGTAAATTTTCTGCCCTGTCACTCAGGTCAGTAATTCCTCGCCCTATTTGGTTATGATGTATGTATGTTCTGATAGCTCCCAAAATGATGCAACTAGAACTAGCTGCTGAGGGTTACAGCTTAGTTCCTGTGCTCATCTCTTGTACCATGCTGAGGGTCTTGCAACCATATCTTTAGAAATGCATCTCCAGTTTTAGATGCTCTGATTTTCTTCCCCTTGAAAAATATTGGCCTTGGGAGCAGTGCTGTCCCTGTTTCTTAAGTACACAAATTGCCTCTTTTGGTAAAAGTCCTGTTTCCATAGTCTTATTTTCTGTCTGTACTGAAGTATTGTAGCTTCTTCCTGAACAGAGAAGGCTTTGGATGGGTGATTTTTTTAGTGTGATAAGTTTAAAGCCTAGAAATGAGGTTTAATTGTAACATCACTTGAATTCAAATCCTTTTTTTTTAATGTATATTAAAGAGAATACTTAAGAAAACTTTGGTTTAATGTATTTCATGGTAAGGTCTCCTGATAGACGGCAGTCTAATAAACTGAACTAGAAGGCACAACATAATAGCTTCCCAGAAGACAGTTCTCCCTGGAACACGCTAACGTAGTATAACGTGCTGAATCATAAAATGACATCAGTGCTGGAAAATGTAGAAGGTCCCTTTTCTGGATAAATCCAAGGCTAAGGCAAGACAGTGAACTAGATACACCAGGGCTATGAAGTCTCTCAAAGAAATTAGCTGCTGTTTCCTTCAAAAATTAAATAAAACAACATCAATGGATAATCTCTGAATACTCAGCCTGTATACTCATTGCTTCTCCAAATACTTATTTAATTATTCAGATTGTGATAAAGTAAATGCCACAGAAATCACAGCAAACTCAATATTATCTTTTAAGTATAAATCCGTATTAAGTTCTGTCAAAAGTTCCTATTTGAAAGTGGACTTTGGTATTGAAAAATCTGTATTTGATTACGTCCTATGTTACCTATGCTTGGATTATGTCGAGTGTGCATATGCACACACACACATACACACTGCTGCACCCATCAGCACAAACAGACCCTGCACAAACACCCCTATACTTCCTCACCTGCACACACGTCTTTATACCTCCCTCTGACACCGCACACCTATAGATACACACGTAATTCCTATGTACACTATGACATGTGCCTAGGTGGACACAGAAACACAGGCATCTGCACACACACACCCTATACACTCCACACAGATGCACCTGCACATATTCCTATGCACATGTGCACAACCATACACAAACTCCATCACAAGCTTGTACTAGCCCATGTACACTTCCATATGTGTGCACCTACACAGGCATGCATCTATACATCCCTCCACACACACATGAACACAGTTAGACATGTACATCTCTATGCCCGTGTTCCCCATATGCATACACACGTACTTGTGTGTTGGTGCTTGAAGAGCCGAAGCTGCAGGCGGCCTCAGCCTTGAGCAACTAATTCCTGACCTTCAGTGAAAATAAAACAAAGTGGTAAAACAAGCAAGAATGTGTATGAGACAAGATAAGGGATGAGTTCTGTGCTGTCATCAGTAACCAGTCAGAAGTAAAAGAATGGCTCATGAACAGGTGGCTTTATCCCGTAATGTCAGTTTTTCAGGCGTGTGTGTGATAAGGGGTAACGAGTCAAAAGTGAACGAGTGCCGTGTGCTTGGGGCGTGGAGGAGGAAAAGAGGATGTATAAGCACTGCAAAGCTTCAATAAAGTGCTGATGCCTGATGCCTGAAGACATCTCGGTGCTGGTCATTTCTTCATCTGCTGCACGTGCACACACAAATCTGCAAATACCCGCTGACCTATACTCCTGCACATACCCTTCTCCACACAGACCCACCCTGCGTGCGCTCCCATACCCGTTCAGAAACACACGGTCCTCAGAACACATGGGCCCACCCCACCATACATGCTCGTGTGCATCCACATACACACAGACATCTACCAGCTCTGTAAATTAGGCCTGGATTTAGATTGAAGCATAGGCTTTACATTTCACATGGGGTTGAGACTAGCGTATTATGCTGCAACTACATCCATATAACCGCACCGACTTTAACGTTTGATCCAGCTTTTACTTACTACCAGGTAGTCAGTAAATATTTGGTGGGCATTAAGGAACAAAATCCATCTTCTGGCTTGGCTTTTGGGATAGCTTTTGCTCAGAACAAGAGGTTTTTATGTTCCACACCAGTGTGAGGGGACAAGGCTGTGACTACATGTCTGCAAAGCACAACCTCACGCGGTGCCGTACAGAAACCCCCCGACAGGCCTGACCACCGTGGGCAGTGGAAGTCTTCCAGCTGCCATCCCCTACCACCAGCACGAGCAATGCTGTGCTGGCTTATGTGATTTATATATTGGTCACTGTGTTGTTTCATCAGCATGTTTTTGATCACCATAAGAACTAAATAATTGAGTTAAAATGATCCCCGAGCTGTGGGGAAAATCACAAGCACTTTTCTGTTAAGATTTAGAATGGACCTTAAATCCTTGCTGATAGCAGACTGTAATCAAGAGTGTTCACCATACAGAAAGATTCAGACAACTGTTTTACAATTTATATTAAAAAAAAGAGAACAGAGTACAGTGAAATTAACTGTCAGCCAAGGGATTCCACTGGAAAGTTTTAACAGTTATAATTAAATAACTTATTTTTTTGTTGTGCTATAGGAAAATACCGTTTACCTTTCCAGAGGACTGTGCAATTTCGAAGTTAAATATTTGTATGCAAGTCCAAAAACTTTTTCTGCTCCTTCCCAGGTGCAAATAAAGAGTACAGAGCAGTGAGCCTTACATTTTCTTGCCTTCTTTGCAAGCTAAGTAGAAGAATAATAATCTTTGTATCCTGAAGATCCTGAATGCTCTTGCTTCATTCCTCTAGTTCTGTGTAGTGCAGCTATCTATTTTAGATAAGAAAGAGAAATTAGAATGTTTGGTCAGTTCTTTGTGGTGATTTACAGTTGATAATTGTCTCTCAAAAGAGAGAAGTCCTTGGCTTACTGTAGGCTCTGCATCAAGCATGGTCTGTTATCGTGGTGGGGGTGCCACAGTACCTGGTGAGTCTCCTGTTCATACTGTACAGCTTTGCACCATTGCTGAACCTGTACAAAACCTGGGAGTCTCAGACTGACGGCAAGAAGACGACAGAAATGAGGTAGCAGCTTCCATCTTAGTTTTAAGTATTGTGTTTGCCTACTTTAGTTAGTGAGAAGAGGTGGGATGAAGAGGCACTTTAAAATATCCAAAGTGTGCTCACGTAATGAAAAAAAAAACTTCTTTATGGTGAGGGTGCCAGAGCACGGGAACAGGCTGCCCAGGGAGGTTGTGGAGTCTCCTTCTCTGGAGACATTCAAGACCTGCCTGGACGCCTTCCTGTGTGATCTCATGTAGGTTCCTGCTCTGGCAGGCGGATTGGACTAGATGATCTTTCGAGGTCCCTTCCAATCCCTGACATTCTGTGATGGATTCTGTGATGGATCTGTAATAAGCATCCACGGGAGGAGAATAAAGGTGTTTTTCTATTAAAAATTATACATTTTTCTTAGGGCAAAAAGCTGTTTTTGAAAAAATAAATTTAATTCAAAAGGCAACCCTCCTTGAATACGTTCTACTTGGTTATGGGTACTTGAACATTTCTGCCAGACACAATTACTTTGTTCTGGATTGCTTTTGTTTCAAATTTTCACTGGTACAGATAAAAGTTATCAATATACAGTTAAATTTAGCAGTTATAGTATGGATAAATGAACATTTTATGTGCATTGTTTCTCTTTTGCTGTTGTTTTTTTTCTATGTTCTGAACACCTCTATGGTATTAAGATGTAAAAATGAATGTAACTAAGAGTACATTTAATTTTTGGAAGAATTTAGGTCCCAGTCCTTCAAACTGTCGCTTTTATTAGCTTTGCATTGTGAATAGATATTGCAAGAGATAGGCCTCATTATGGAGGATGCACTGAAAGTTACAATAAGCTATTTATAGTATGTAAAGTTTTTAAAATTATTCTCACCTTCAGTAGTATCACCACAATAAAAAGTCTTATGAATATGAGGGTTTTTTTCTGAAACTGTAGTGTGAGTGAAATTTTTATCTGTCTCGTGCTTTTCTTTCAAAAAACAATTTTCTTGGTCCCAGATTATGATGGTTTTTTATGTTTTTGGAAAGAAAGAACAAAATAAGTGAGATTAAGAAAGAGTATTGAAGCTAAGGATATATATTTACAGGGACTTCTTGCTAAATTTTGGGTTTGTTTTTTGGAGACCTGACTATATATGGAATATCTATCGCTGGGACCCTGAAATGCAGGAGAATAGACACTGGGGGGAAGTGAAGTAATTAAAATTAAAAATAAAAAATAAAATCATATTTCTGTTCTACATTCTTCCTGTAAGATCATGTATCTTGAAATAGTTAAAATGCTATTTAAAGATCTATAAAGTCATTGTTGTTCACATGATTTAAGATTGTTATGAACTAGTCTTGCACTGGTTCTCATTTTAAATTTGTGAAATGATAACTTGTGCAAACATCAGTCCCATGGGGAGTTTTACGTTTCCTTTTCTAGGCATCAGCCTGCAGAGAGTTAGCATTACTGCAATACTCTGCAGAAAGAATTCAGCTACTGTAGTACAAACAATACTCTTGTGTAGGAAGATAAACTGCAGAGGGCTTGGTGGGATGGTAATCCTTGCCCATTTTTGTCCTGTGCTCTTTTACATGAAGAAGTTGCTCATCTGTTGTGTTACTCAGGATTTAAGAAATCTGGTTCTGTAAGAAAAGCAAAGGTCATCTTTTCTTTCAGCGCTGCTTTATAGTGTGTTTTCAGAAGCTTCAGCTGTGATTCTGTCTGCTATAACCTTATCTTGGACATCTCCCAGTGTCACAGTTTAACAGTGAGACCCTGTCACTGGCGAGATTATTGGTGAGGATCTGTATCCTGAAGGAATCCTCAGGTTGCATGAGTTTGGCACAAAGCCTTGCTGAAGTGAACAGGCACACGTCTATATATGCTAACTGGAAAACATGGAATGCATGTCTGTATCTTATGTTTCCCAAGTAAGTTCACTGACACAAATGCACTTCACCCTGCAGAAAAGCCAGCTGGCATTGTCAGTGTGTTGTATGCCCCAAAGGCGCCCAGTATCTTTGTGTCTAATCACAGTCCCACAGGTGAGGTTACTATCAATCATGCCAAGTGGTGTTTATGGCCCTTCATATTTTTTTCCTGCCTCTGTCCTACTTAGTGTTTTCACTTGACTTTTCTTGCTTATAGTAAGATGCTATTATAAGGGAAGGTTTTATCAAAAGATTGCTCTTGTATTTAGATCTGAATACAATATAACTACATGGTCTCCTGTGACGTAAAGTAGTATTTAATATTTGATAAGTGGGCTTATGATTTTTCTTTGCATTAAAGTCTCACTCAACTATTGAGAGCAGTGTAAGTCAGAACTTTAAATTCATCCTGAAATAAGAAGCAATTGAAGCTCAGGCCACATTGGTCTGACATGTTCACGATCATCTTTGCTGGTTCGTGAATGTGGCTTACGAATTACAGATCCCTGGTGGAACTGACACATCCTCAGATAAGCAGAATTAAATAATCAATTCTAGAAATGAAAAATACTTTTACTTTTCTTAAGGGGCAGTTTCTTAATTTCAGAATAAAGGATATTTTTTATTTTCTAGCAGAAAACTTTTGTGAAGCCTGTGTGTGTTGTATAACAAGACTTAATAAGAGCTTAATCATAGAATCATTTAGGTTGGAAAAGACCTTTAAGATCATCGAGTCTATTAACCTAACACTGCCAATTCCACCACTAAGCCATCTCCCTAAGTGCCACATCCACACAGCTTTTAAATACCTCCAGGGGTGGTGACTCAACCACTTCCCTGGGCAGCCTGATCCAATGCTTGACAACTCTTTTGATGAAGAATTTTTTCCTAATATCCAATCTGAACTTCCCCTGGTGCAACTTGAGGCCATTTCCTCTCATCCTATCACGTGCTACTTGGGAGAAGAGACTGATCCTCATCTTGCTACAGCCTCCTTTCAGGCCGTTGTAGAGAGCAATAAAGACTCCCCTGAGCCTCCTTTTCTCCAGACTAAACAACCCCAGTTCCCTCAGCTGCTTCTCATTTGTTCTCTACACCCTTCACCAGCTTTGTTGCTCTTCTTTGTACAAGGTCCAGCACCTCTCAAATGCACAAGCAATACCTTAGCAAATTTACTGGATGTTTTCTTCTTCCAAGCAGTTTTTTTCTGCTTTCCTTCCTGAGCTTTGAGTATCTGCACTTAGGCCTCTGTGATATAGACTGTTTTTTTATAGCAGATACTGTGTTGGTGGCTGAAATATAGACCTAAGCATCACCAGAATATTGCTCACACTGAGCACAAATTTTTACCTTGGGAATATTTCTATAGACATTAATCAGAGGTATAACAATCTGCTTTCATAGAATGAGACACCTGAGGAAGCCGAGCATCCCTCAACAGGGATGAATACGTGAATGTGATGACTCCCATGTGCTATACAGGCATAATAGTAATAATACAGTATATATATGCTGTTACAGGACTTCATTTTCTTACAGAAATTATTGTTCCATCCACTTTGGAAAAAGTCTTTTAGGTGTATAGGCAGCAAAATCCTTATAAGGTCACCAGCTGCAGAAATCAGAACTATAGGTGGAGATGCAGTGCTTGACTGCAACAACCAGCAGACTCTAACTGTCAGTAGTGAAATCACATTAAAAATGTAGGATGTCTGTAACCACAGGTTTTTGTACTGACTGACTCTACTGAAGTTGCCTATGATTCAGGTGTGAGTAGATCTGGAGAAATAATGTCCTCTTTTTCAGCAGCTAACCCAGTCACACTAAGGTCAACTGCTTTTTAAAAAAAAAGGAAACAAAAAAGTCCTTTTGTCTCCCAAGGCTTTGTTTAAATACTCTTGAAACTTTCACTTATGTTTCTGGTTAAGAAATGTACCTGTTTTCTAAATATTTTTATTTGCTAATATTGTTAGTATGATTGTCAGATCAGACTGCTTCTGTTTCCAGAACAGTTTCTGACATCTCTTAAGAGCTAACCTGCTGCCCTTTTCAACTGTCTGAAATGCGGCTTCATTTTTCCTTCTTAAATCCTTGTGATTTCTACTCACAGCCCTCTTTCTCTTCCCCCTCTCTTTAGTTTTGACTTTAAATCTTTCCTGGCCCACCTCTGCATCACATTCTAGAGATATTGTTACATTCTGTCTTTATGAGATGTTGATTTTAAGATTATATAGTTTACACCTTTTCCTGAGTTCATTAAGTGTCTTAAAAAAAAAATACATTAAATATTCTGTTTACCTTAAAAGCCCTTCATACACCAGAGATATTATTTCTTCTGCCTTGATCTTCACTTCTCTAAAATGTCAGTATTACATTACTACTCTGATGTTTTTCTTTCCCTCACAAGTATGCTTTTTGCTATATTTTTGTCCCTGTGCTCAAGAGAGTCTCATTTCATTTTGCCTAGTGATTCTGTATGTAAAGCCCCCTAGAAAAATACAGTTGATGTATTAATACCTCTGATAGTTTTGCTTTATTTAGTTCTCCACATCTTCCTTTCTCTGAAAATATTTGTGTAATGTCTGTTGTCTGGTATTAAGTCCTGAGCTGCTTAGGTTAAGACTGTAATATTTCTTCATTCTACAAATAGTCTTTTTAACCAAAGTTGATTTTTCCCTGTTCTTCATTTGCAGTAAAAAGCTTTATGTTGCAAACAATTTAAAAATTCTAGTGACAGATGAGACAAGATACTGGCAGATGTGTGTCCAGGAAGACACTGATTTTAAAAAGTCCTTCTCCTAAGCCTGTATGAGGGTGTCTTCCTAGGGGTAGTCTGCATTACCGAGTTGAGTAATGCAGAAGGACTTGGAAGTAAACTGTTTAAGCTAAATGAAGGCCTTCAGGTATCAATTTAAGAAGGCTAGTGTTTATTTGAGCTGTGTGTTATACATTCATCTCCCAAATGTCTGTTACATTCTTGGTGTTAATACTTCAAGAATCTAGGGGGGTGTTTGGTGCTATGTCGTTGTAAACACTATTGTTATAAACCAGGTCAATTCCATAACTTGATACAGATTTGACATAATGGTATTCTTGTCTTTTTTGATTTAATACAACTCTGGACTGCTTCTAATAGTGTTCTCAGTTCTGGCTAAATTATTAATGAGACATGGTTTCACATGTCTTTCTGCAGCTGTAGTTAATTTAGGAAGTGTTTCTTTCCAGGGATACACTTGTACATCTGCTTCATCTGTGAGCAGTCAAAAGTGTGACCTGTGGGGATGGGAAGCTCACTGTGTTCTGCTTTCCCTGCTGAAGATATTGGAAACTGTTGAATGGTCTGTAATTATGCTTGGCTTTTTTGCTCAGGATGTGAAGGTAACCTTGCTACCATAGAACTATTTCAACAACTGAACTTCATATATAAGAGGTTGTCGTGGTTTAACCCCAGCCAGCGACTAAGCACCATGCAGGTGCTCCCCGCCCCCACAGCAGGATGGGGAAAGAGAATTGGAGTGGTAAAAGTGAGAAAACTCATGGGTTTAATAATTGAAATAATAATAATAACAACAATAATAACAATAATAATAAATTGTGATGAAAAAGAAAATAAGAAAGAAAGAGAAATAAAACCCAAGAAAGACGAGTGATGCAAATAAAAATAGTTGCTCACCACCAAATAACTGATGCCCAGCCAGTCCTCAAGCACTGGCCTCCCGGCCAACCTGCCCTCTAGTTTTATTGCTGAGCACGATGTCATATGGTCTGGGATATCCCTTTGGTCAGTTGGGGTCGACTGTCCCACCTGTGTCTCCTCCCAACTTTTTTGCAGCCACAGCCTCCTCGCTGGTGGGTGGTGCGAGGAGCAGAAGAGGCCTTGGCTCTGTGTGAGCGCTGCTCTGCAATAGCGGAAACACCCTGGTATTAACAACACTGTTTTCAGCACAAATCCAAAACATTTCCTTTTACCAGCTACTAGAAAGAAGAATTAACTCTGCCCGAGCCAAAATCAGCACAGAGGCTTAGTGATAAAATTGTTTTTCTGATAGCCTAGTAATAGAGACATTTCAATTTAGATGTTCACATCTTACTTTTCTTCGTAGAAGTTAATTTAAGCTGGTTTTCCCCTCCTCTGCCCTTCTTGTTTAGACATATAAATTTAAATTTTCCATAGCTGCATTTTTGATTACTATTTCTTTCATCCATCACTGTTCTGACATTCTGGAATTTCTTCCTGAAATAATTCTGCTCCATAAGGTCTCTAATGAATATATATTGAGACTGTTATGATGTTAACTCCTGTAACCTATTGTTAAAGATGTGCTTTGCGGGGGCAGAGGTAGTAGGTTGAACACACGTATGTTATAGGCTGTAAGTAGGCGCGGGCATTAGTAGTGCAGGACCACTCCTGGGGCACCCATGGGTGGACCACATTGGAAGAGGACACCTCCAAAACACCCCAGACCATGTGCAACCCTGGCCACGCCAGGAACACCACCAATGGACTGCAGCCCACAGGTGGCCCATGCTGGGGCAAGGGCACCAAGGAACAGAAGGGTAGAAGCCATCATGTGAAGCTGCAACAAGCTATTGTGCATATGGCAGCAAAAATCCTAAGCATAGGGTGGCAGACAAAATCCATTACCTGCACCCCTTCAAACTCCTATATTGCCTGTCGCTTCACCAGAACCATGTGAATGGAATGAGTTTAATCTGTGGTGAAAATTAGGTCAGTTGAGACTGAGGAAGAAAGAGGATATTTCTTTATCTAGGTGTTTTGCTTACATAAGTTTATGTCTTTTTTCTCAATGCACAAATCACTGATCAGGGGTTTGTGTTGCATGGCAATAAATTAACTAAAGTAAAATTCCCTGACTGCAGACATTTTACCTGTAACGGGATTTTATTCTGGAAAAAAAAAAAAAAGATTATTTTTCTTCAAGTGAAGAAGTCAGTGTGTGGGTAGAACCATAAATGGAGTGTGACTGTGTAGCACAATTCACTTATATTCTAGGCAGTTTGATGATTACAGAAAGTTGCAGGAGGTGAAGTGTAACTCTTCATCTTTAACACTGACCTATATTAGATTTTCTTCATAATTCCTCAAGCCTGTGAAAGTCCCATTAATGCATTTACAGTATGTAGCTTAACGTTGAGGTGCTCCACTTTTGAGTGCAGGAGAAGGGGGTAGTTTGAGTTTTAACTCACTGTGTTAGAGATACAGGGAGTACAGGCAGCATGTTCCACCGCAGGTTTTCCCAGCGAGAGCGCAGCATGGTGTCCTGCAGCAGTACCTCTAAAGTAACTTGAATGTCTTTCTCTTTTGGAAGGAACCAGTTTCATTCTCTTCATTAAAGGGTAGTGCCCTGGTACATTGCAAGATGTTTAGCAATTACAACGCTGGCTTTGCATTGCATGGATCAGAAAGGGTCTTCTGCAGTAAGGGACAAAGATTTCTCTTAAAAGAAATCTCTGAGAAGACAGTGACTTAGGAGAGTATGTGATAGTGTTAACCTCCTATAGGAAGTTAAATAAATCATATCTGCTTGTGGTTTCATTGTTGTAGTCCTGAATGGAGATGTAGTGAATAAGTAAAAGGGGAAGAAAAATGGAAGCTTCGTAAACTATGTAATATGTTATGGTACCTTCCTTGTTTGTTTGTACATCCTCACAAACCAGTATGATAGGTATGGTAAAATCTAGGACCCAATCTTAATCCTAGCATCATTATCTGAGGCCTGAACTCAGCCTTTGAATCCTCCTTTTTTAGCTTAACCATAAACAGAGAAGTTGTTGCCAGCAGACATAAGGCAGAGCAACATTCTTGGGTTGAACTGGAAAAGCAATAATTTCCTGGCAGAGAACACGCTTGGTCAAGTTATAAAGTAGTTTCACTTGAACAGAGCCCATGCTATCAACTTTTATTAGGGTACTGTTTATCTTGGGCCTTGTGGGAGTAAGAAATGGAAATTTTAGGTAAAGCCTTGTTCTGCATCTAAAGGTTCGTGCCTTTATGAAGTATGGGTCTGGGGAGAAATGTTTTATTTAATTTGGAAATTGCTTTCTTTTCAATTGCCTCTTGTCAAAACAATGTGTTAAAAATGTAGAAAAAAAGAAGAGTAATTCCATTTCAGAAGCACACTGCTGCTTTGGTAGATGGGCTTAAGAATTACACTATGCGTGTTTCTGAAAGGTGAACCGCACTCTTTTAGAAAAAAAAAGGGGGCTGTATACAGTGTTTGTTACAACACTAAAAGCTGTGATATATGTGCTCTAGAGCAATGGGTCTTCACCCATGTGTCCAAAAGTCATCACACCTAGCCAAGGATTTTCATCTTCAGGTATGTCTTCACTGCAGCTAGATCTGTGCCAGGAGTGCTGGGATCAGCCATAAACTCAGCTGGACTGCACTGTGGCTTTTCAGAGCAGGGTTTGGATGTCTCCAGGTAACACTCCTCAGAGCTCCCATGCTGTAAGCACCGAGCAGAGCCACCCTAGTTGGTCTTGCCAACGTTCAGCATGTGTTTAGATTTGATTTTGCAGTTAAGCTGATGTAATGTTGCTGCTGCTAAAAGGGACAATGGCATTCCTCTGTCCCCACCTGTTTTCCTCGGGTGCTGTTTTTGGACCAGCATTTTTTCCAGAGTCTCATGTGAAACTTAGTCAAACCAGAACCCTGTGGCTGGGGGGGTATGCCTATCACCTTCTCAGTCAGTTAAGACCCATCTGGGGTATATACTGCTTGCGTCAGCCCACATCTGCAGGATGAAGTGCGAAGAACATTGCTGGCTTCTTATTTCCTCCTCATTCTGGCGTTAATCACTGTGGCTCTTGGTGGTCATACTCTGTACTGTCTCAGGGACTCCTTTTTCACAGCCAATAAGCTATAACAGGGATTGAAAGAGTGGAAGTCCAGATTCTTTATGAGCTGTTGAACCCAAGGGGAAAAAAGCAGGTTTCCTAGGACTGTGAGGAACCTCCTGCATCACTGAGCGGTTTTCTGCTGTTGAAGGCACTGTGCCATATAGCCCCTTTCTTAAACTTATCAAAGTCTGTATGAAAAAACAGCTGACTTTTTCTTGTGTCTGCTACTCCCATTGGAAAGACTGTTCCAGGACTTGATTGCTTTAACAAGTAGGAATCTTCAGTTTTGAACATAACTTTATCCACTGTTCAGTTATATTTGGGGTTTTTTTGTGCAAGCAGTTATATTTCATTCTAGGCTTACTTTCCTTTAACTTTCCATGGAGAGCAGACATGAATTCTCTTTGATTTCCTTCTGCTATGGGAAACAAGCAAATCTTGTTTCCATGTGTTCTGTAAGTACTGTCTCTCAATTCCTTTTTCTGCATCTATTCTATCTTATATTTCGTTCTTTAATGTATGTGATATTAATTCAAGGTTCTATATAAGATATACAACGGTACTAGTTTTTCTCCAGTTTTGCAATGTCTCATCTTCTGTGTTTAAGCATTTTATTTTCCAGTTTCAGATCTGTGTTTTATTAGAGCATTCAGACTCATCTTCACTTCAATTAAATGATGAGCTCCCAGTATACTGTGGAATTTTATGTTAGGTCCCTAACTATGTGATCTCATTATTTTGATACAGATTCATTCAGTTTTTCTGATCCAGACCTCAAGATCATTCTTGGGCATTTTACAATGCCATCACTGAACACTGTGTTTAAGTTATTTCAGCATCAAACTTCTGATATTTGTTCCAGCATTATCAGTAAAAATATTAAGCAAGATTGGTCCAAGCACTAGTCTGTGTGGGATCTCCCTAATGATCTCTTGACAGTTTTAAACTAATTTTGTACTTACTGTATTACTGTCTCTTTTTTGGCTTGGTCTGGTAGTACCTCATCATTCACCTGACACTGTGTATAAATTTCCATATATCAAGTGCTTTACTTAAGCTAAGCTAGAAGATGATGTCTATAAAATCAGTGCTGTTTAACATTAGAGAAGTTTATTGGGTAAAAAATTACAGAATTATTATATCTGCTATATTATAATTTGTTTTGTCTGCAATTTATCTGCATATTAATCATTCTTTCCTTAAAAATCTGTTCTGAAACCTTGCCCATTAATGTAGTCCTGGCCTGGAAATGCCTGGATCACATTTTGGTTGCTTCTGGTTGTTTACTCTCTAAATCCTAGCTGTATAAGGCACAGTCCTATCAATTACTTCTTTTGCATACCTGATTTCTTTTCTCATTCATACTAGGACTTTCCTCTTGCTTTCCACCCCCTGTGCACAGATTTTTCATTTACCTGTTGCTGTATTCTTATCTGCCTTATTTACCTTCCCTTGTGTTTTAGGTATAGAAATTACAGACGTATCTCAACCTTTTCCCCATTGCTCAGTGTAAGATGCCTCTTGTCAGTCATGCCAGCCTGTTTCCCCAGATTTTCAAGTGGAGCTGAGCCTCTTGTTCTGCTTATCTTTACATTGCACCTAGCTTTTCATGGCTGGCTTCTTGTAAACACAAAGGCAAATCCAAACCATAGAAGAAATAAAGCTTCCCTTCCTATACTATCCAAGTCTATATAGCAAAGGTAATTACAAGGCCTCTCTGTCGTTCCTCCTGTTCAGAAAAGGAAGGGGAGAAGTAAGGATTGCCAAAATCAATGTGATCATAGTAAGGCTTTTGTTGCTCTGTGGCACTGCCTTTTTTTTTGTCTTTTGAGATACTGCTTTGATGACACAGTATGCTATTTCTTAAATTGCTGCTTTTCTTTCCCCCAGTCCTTTAGAGAAAGGAAGGAACCTGCTAGGAGTGTAGGCAACCTTGCCAAAACTGTAAAGTGAATTTCACTTACTGTGTTAAGATACATACTATCCTAGAGGAGGTGGAAGCATGATGTACAGGTAAGGAACCACATACAGTGAGATCTTCAAGGTTTTCTTAAAAGCATTGTCAAAACATGGAAAAAGGGGCACAAAAGAAAGTGGTGAAGCTGCTTCTACAGGACCAGCAATGAAGACTTTGCAGCCTTTTTTTTATCCAAAATTGTCAGCAGTATGATATACCAGATCTTTACTGGATGATTCATCTGCACAGCATTACGCTCATAGTGTTTGTCTTCCATATAATACAGAAGAGGTTTCACAACAAGCACAGGCATATTTTTATGACAGAGTCTACTTTGTACTGAATAATAACAAAGCTCTTTCTGTAATATTCTTCATCCTTAGGTGGGTGAGGATATATTTCATGCCTTTATTACCTGGGGGGTAAGCTATTGTTATGTGCTATGCTTGGATCAAAACTGTAGATTGTTTCCATTAGTGCAAAATGCAGTTCTGTACTTCATGGACTTTTCATGAGTCTTTCATATGTATTTCATCAAGTTGATAATCTATTTTTTCTATAAGCTGGCATTTCATGTAGTGTTGTCATTCGTCTTTGAACATTTATTGTATCTCTGCTTTGGATGTCACTGGATTGGACATCTGACCAAAGCAAGGCTTTTGATCCCAGTGCAAGATTTAAAATCAATATTTATTTAAATTTACTTTTATTTGCCTGCTTTGGAATTGCTTGAAATTCTTTTCTTGAGTAGTGTCTATTTTCAAAGATCCTGTTAAGGAAGTTGGGTCTTCTCATGTGAGTTATGTAATAAAGTTCCCTGAATCAGAGTGGAAGTTTGGTACTGTTCTCAACAGCAGAAAGTGAAATGAGTTGTCACAGCAATGGAATTAATGTAAATACTTAAGGTAGCAAAAGTAAAAATCAGTCACTACCTTTTGAGTACTGGAAGTGGAAAGAGGAAATTATCACTAAGTGAAAGAATATTCACCAATAAAATTCACTTACCAATAAAATTGCTAACTTACATATTATTGAGTTTAAAAATATTCAGCTTTCTACATAAAGATGATACTTAATATTTTGGTTCTATTTTCTGGGGAGAAGTGTTGAAGGACAGTTTGTATTCAATTACCATGTGAATGGGGATGCTTAAGTAGCCTCTGAGCATTGACCTTTGTTGTGAAAGCAGTGGAGAAAGGGCCCTAGAGGAGGAATTTGCATTAGGGCACTGTAGCCAAGAGTCTATGAGAAGCCAGAAAAATGTATTGCAAAGAGTGACAGCAAAGCAGAAAGAAACCAAAAAAGGGTGACATAAAGGGAGAATACAGTGGCTGGAGAGCTGTGAAAGGAAAGTCAGGAGTCCAGCATAAGGAATGAGAGCCTGGGTTGTGCAGTGTGAATTGGTTAGCTGCCTTCCCATCAAAGGGGGGCATGAGGTAGAGAGAGTAACGGCAGCCGGTCACATCCCAAAGGAGAGCACATGTAAGTGACATTTCCTTCTGACAGAAAATTTGCCTTTTGCATTTCTTCAGGTTACATTTTTAACCTTAGAGTGATGAGAGAAAAGTGAAGAGCTGTAGGTTCTCAGGAGCCCAGGTTGTGTTTTATTAACAAAAAGTTAATAATAACAGTGTGGTTTATTTTATTTTTCGTGTCTTGTCACTGGAAAAGGTAATCTGTGTCAGAGGTTTGCTGTATCCAACACAATCTGTAGACACCTGGATCTCAATTAACATAAATATATACCTATTTTAATGAATCCATAGAAAAACATTTTCCTTTTTTTCCTCAAGGTTTTTGTTTTATTTTGAAGATCATAGTTATTAAAAGATGAGATTTTAAATTAAGAACCTCTTTTCTAAAGTCTGTAACATTTCTAAGCCGTCATATCAGTGATAATGCTTGCATGAGCATAGCTGAAATGGCAGAAAAACGTTCTGTGGAGAGCAGGGATAGAAATCCTTACTCTAACTTCACCAGTGACAAAAATATTCTGCCTTGCTCTACTTTTAAAGATATACATTGCTTTATTTGGAATACAGATTAAAAACAGACCCTCTCACCTGATTTCGCCTGTATCTCACTTACACCAATGAGCGTTTCTTTGCACTTCAGCACGGCGCAGGGCTCTCTGGGCAGGCTATGAAGTGCAATTTCAGGCACTCTTAATGGGAAGACCTTATAGCTTCATGGCCATATCCTCTTCTGACAGTGCTATTCTGCACTGTCTTTCTGCAGCCATTGCTTTCTGCTGCTTATTCCAATATCCAGAGATCACATCAGTCAACTGGTACAACAGGGTGTGCACCCGTGTAGTGAGCTGGGTTGGGAAACTGATTTACATTAAAAATAACCTTTTATTTTTCTCTTTTGCTGTGTTATTTTTAGCCTGGTTAGTTGCTTGATCCAAATTACAGCATGGGTGGATAAACAGATACCTGCTACCGTAGACATATGGAGAAAAAGGGGTTAGGACAGGGAAGGTAAAGACTGTTTAATCACAGAATGGTTTGTGTTGGAAGGGACCTTAAAGGTCATCTAGTTCCAACCCCCTGCCATCAGCAGGGACACCTTACACTAGACCAGGTTGCTCGAAGCCTCATCCAGCCTGGCCTTAAACACTTCCAGGGAGGGGGCATCCACAATTTCTCTAGGCAACCTGTTCCAATGTCTCCCACCCTCACAGTGAAGAATTTCTTGCTAGTGTCTAAACTAAACCTGCCCTCTTCCAGTAGAAGGCCATTTCCCCTTGTCATATCACTACCTGCCGTTCTAAAAAGTCCATCCCCCAGCCTTCCTGTAGCCCCTTCAGGGACTGGAAGGCTGCTATAAGGTCTCCCTGGAGGCTTCTCTTCTCCAGGATTTACAGCCCCAACATTCCTAGTCTGTGGTCTAGGAGGACAACCTCTTCATACCATGCTAAAAAGGTTTCTAAAACACTTTCCTCATAGGAGAGGTGCACCAGCCCCCTGATCCTCCTCATGGCCTCCTCTGAACTCACTCCAGCAGGTCCATGTCCTTCTTATGTTCGGGGTCCCAGAACTGTACTCCAGCTAAGGTCTCATGAGAGTAGATTAGAGGGGGGAGAATCACCTCCCTCAACCTGCTGGCCACACTTCTCTTGATGCAGCCCAGGATACGGTTATTGGCCTTCTGGGCTGTGAGCTGATCATTGCCGGCTCATGTTGAGCTTCTCGTCCACCAGCACCCCCAAGTCCTTCTCCTCAGGGGTGCTCTCCATCCATTCTCCAACCAGCCTGTATTTATGTTTGGGATTGTCCTGACCCAGGTGCAGGACCTTGCATTTGGCCTTGTTGAACTCCATGAGGTTCGCACAGGCCCACCTCTCAAGCCTGTCAAGGTCCCTCTGGATGGCATCCCATCCATCCAGCGTGTCAACCGCACCACACAGCTT
>NW_010337760.1:14785-36219 GCF_000700745.2 Antrostomus carolinensis | reverse complement strand
CACTGACAAAGATGTTGAACAGCACCGGTCCCAATACTGAGCCTTGAGGGACACCACTCGTCACCAGTCTCCACTTGAACATTGCGCCATTAACTTCAACTCTTTTAGTGCAACCATCCACGCAATTCCTCATTCAGCAAGTGGTCCATCTGTCCTACTTAGAGACAAGGGATGTTTTGTGGGACACTGCCAAACACCTTGCACAAGTCCAGGTAGATGGCATCAGTTCCTCTTCCCTTAGCCACCAATGCTAGAACTCCATCATAGAAGGCCACCAGATTGGTCAGGCATGATTTGCCCTTGGTGAAGCCATGTTGGTTGTCACCAATCACCTTCTCATTCTCCATGTGCCTTAGCATAGTTTCTAGGAGTATCTGCTCCATGATCTTGCCTGGCACTGAGGTAAGACTGACCGGCCTGTAGTTCCCCAGATCTTCCTTGTTTCCCTTTTTAAAAATGGGGGGTGATGTTCCCCTTTTTCCTGTCCATGGGAGCTACAACACACTGCCAGGACTTCTCAAATATGATGGATTGTGGCTTGGCAACTTCATTGGCCAGTTCTCTTAGGACCTGTGGATGCACCTCATCAGGTCCCATGGGCTTGTGCACTTTCAGGTTCCTCAGATGGTTTTGAACCTGATCTTCTCCTACAGTGGGCAGCTCTTCATTCTCCCAGTCCCTACCTCTGCCTTCTGTGACTTGGGAGGTGTGGCTTGAGCAGTTGTCAGTGAATATTGAAGCAAAGAAGTCATTGAGCACCTCAGCCTTCTCCATATCCTGAGTGACCAGGTCTCCTGCTTCCTTGAGGCAGGGGCCCACATTTTCCATAGTCTTCCTTTTATCCCCAACATACATATCAAATCTTTTCTTGTTGGCCTTGATGTCCCTGGACAGATTTAATTCTGACAGGGATTTAGCTTTTCTAACCTGATCCCTTTCTGCTCAGACAATTTCCCTGTACTCCCCTCAGGCTACCTATCCTTGCTTCCACCCTCTGTAGGCTTCCTTTTTGTCTTTGAGTTTGTCCAGGAGCTCCTTGTCCATCCATGCAGGCCTCCTGGCATTTTTGCCTGACTTCCTGTTTGTTGAGATGCATCACTCCTGGGCTTGGAGGAGGTGATCCTTGGATATTAACCAGCTTTACTGGGTCCCTCTTCCCTCCAGGGCTTTATCCCATGGAACTCTACCAAGCAGGTCCCTGAAGAGATCAAAGTCTGCTCTCCTGAAGTCCAGAGTAGTGAGCCTGCTATGTGCCCTCATTGCTGCTTTAAGGATCTTGAACTCCACTGTTTCATGGTCATTGCATCCAAGACTGCTGTTCAGCTTGACGTTCCCCACCAGCCCCTCCCTGTTGGTGAGGACAAGGTCCAGCATGGCACCCTGTCGACTCCTTGATCACTTGGAGAAAGAAGTTGTCCTCAACGCATTCCAGGAACCTCCTGGATTGCTAAAGCCCTGCTGTGTTGTTCTTCCAACAGATACTGGGGTCCCCCCATAAGGACCAGGACTTGTGAACGTGAGGCTGCTCCTATCTGGTCATCTTAATCCACTTGGCCTTCCTGGTTGGGTGGTCTGTAGCAGACCCTCAGTGTCGTGTCCCTATCCTCCCTCTAATCCTAACCCATAAGGTCTCTGTCAGCTTCTCATCCATCCCCAAGTGGAGCCCCATGCACTCCATCTGGACACTGACACAGAGGATGACACCCCCTCCTCATCTCCCCTGCCTGTCACAGAATCACAGAATTGCCTCGATTGGAAAAGTCCTATAAGATCATCAAGTCCAATTATTAACCTCACACTGACAAGTCCCCTAAACCATGACTAAACCATAACCCCAAGCACTATGTCTAGGTGACTCTTAAATATCTCCAGGGATGGGGACTCCACCGCTGCCCTGTGCAACCTGTTCCAATACCTGACAACCCTTTTAGTAAAGAAATTCTTCCTAATGCCCAATCTAAACTTCCCTTGGTGCAACGAGAGTCCATTTCCTCTCGTTCTGTCCCTGGTTACTTGGGAGAAGAGACCGACCCCCACTTCTCTACACCCTCCCTTCAGGTAGTTGTAGAGAGCAAGAAAGTATCCCCTCAGTCTCCTTTTCTCCAGGCTAAACAACCCCAGTTCCCTCAGCCACTCCTCATAAGACCTGTGCTCCAGACCCTTCACCAGCTTCATTGCCCTTCTTTGCACATGCTCCAGCACCTCAATGTCCTTCTTGTAGTGAGGGGCCCAAAGTGCTGGGTACAGGGGAAGGATAACTTCTGTGGTCCTACTGGCCACACTATTCTGATACAGGCCAGGATGCTGCTTGCCTTCTTGGCCACCTGGGCACACTGCTGGCTCATATTCAGCTGACCATCAGTCAACCCTCCCAGGTCCTTTTCCCCCACGCAGCTTTCCAGCCTCTCCTCCCCAGGCTGCTAGCATTCCATGAGGTTGTTGTGACCAAAGTGCAGAACCCAGCACTTGGCCTTGTTGAACCTCATACAATTGGCCTTGGCCCATTGATCCAGCCCGTCCAGATCTCTGCAGAGCATCCCTACCCTCAGGCAGATCAGCTTTTCCACTCAGTTTGGTGTCATCTGCAAACTTACTGAGGGTGCACTCGATCCCCTGTCCTTCCTACAGAGCCTGTATCCTTCCATTACAACACTCCAGCCATAGGAGCCATCCCACCACGTGTCTGTGGTGCCAGTCATGTCACAGCCCTGCAGGCGTGTGCGCGTCTCTGACTCCTGTTTGTTCCCCATGGTGCGTGTGTTTGTTTAGAGGCATTTACACTGGGGCCCCGATGAAGAGAGCATGTTCAAGACAGGGTGGCTTCTGAATGAAAGGTCTCTGAATGTGCTTGAGCTGGCAAGCAAACTGCATAGAAACAGTTTTGTTGTAAAACAATCTTTTCTGTCAGGTGGGAAAATAATTTGCTAACTTGTTGCTGATGTGAATTTGCCATTAATAGAGAGATATTAATGACTTGACAGGAGCTTGGAGAAAAGCAACCAAAATAATCAGACCTTGTGTATATGTGTATAAATGCTTGGAAAGGATTGGCTTGACGTGAGCATTTTGAGGAAGTGACGATGGCATAGGAAGGCACAAGCACAGAAATGCTTAGATGGTGTAAGCATCACTGATAGCAGGGATATGGTAAAATAATGAAGAACAATGGTAAACTGTCCTGGTTCTTACCTGCTAGCCCAGTGAAGCTATCACATAAACTTAAACGAGGTTTTTTTTTTGTTTGTTTGTTTTTTACCCTCAATGTATTGCATTGTACCATCAGAAGATTTCTGTCACTGTCAGGAATAGTTTCTCAAGGGAGGCTCCATTTCTTGGAAATCATAAAACTGAGCTGGATAAATACTAGAAAACATACTGCATACAGTAATCCTCCATTGGCAGAGGGATGAATGACTGATCTGTTACGTATTTACATCTCAGCAACTGTGAATCGTAGGTGGCAAATGCTGCTGAAGACCACAACTGAATTTCAGGTGGGAAATTCAAAATAAATGCAGAGTATAATGTGCAACCATGTTATTGGCTGTGCCTACTACTGTTTTTATGTGCTTTCTTGTTCCTTCATATTGCAAGCATTCCTCCACTATAGTCAATTCTGAATGAGATACTGTGTTGGATTCCAGTGAGACTTGAGGCTTGTGAACTCTGGAAAGCAACTAACATAGGAGGTCAGTGTGTTGCAGCAATATTAAGCTACACTATCCGCTTACAAAGGGAACCTCCTTGTGTAAACAGAGATGCTGGTGATCAGAAAATTTTGAGACAGGAATTTCCAGCTAGTATCCTGGACAATGATAAAATGATTTGAGACCTTTCTGTTGTTTCATAATGGAGTGGATGTAGGAAAGTATAATCCTGTACTGAGGCAACAACACAGATTTTCACCCCTCTGTACAGTACAGGTACTTGTAAGTCTTGGTACTCTAGAACTGTAAATAATTGATAGACTTTGACTGATCTTTTCAGGCAGTGTGCATGAGGATCTAATTTTGGTTCTGTTTTATTTTCCTTCATTATGTAATCAAAGCATTTATTTTGGTTTTCATTTGCAACAGTAAATACTGTTAAAAAGTACAATTTAATTTAATGTCCTTATGTTTCTATTCAGGTCTATTCCTCTTGTGTATTTAATAGTACAAGTATTAGAGATGAACCTGAAGGGCAAATCTGAATGAAATTTCACCTATAATTTGGGCTCATGCCCAAGTCCTGGTTCTGATTGTGCCTGTTTTTAATTATGCTGAATTCCTGGAAGCTGCTGTCAGACTGTTTCATTCCAGATCGTGAAAGTATCATGAAATCAAATTACATTGTAAGGTTACGTCTGTGTTTGACTCAGTACTGGAAAAATTAGATTGCATTTGGTTTTTGGATCAAACTTTTATTTCCTTCCAGGCAAGAAGGAAAGAGGTCTGGATGTTAGGCTTGGTTTTTAACCCATCTGTATTAAATACACGACATGGAAATACAGTTTGAATGTAATTGGTTTTGGTTTATGTGTAGGTATGGAATTTGAGAATCATCTAATAATTTTCCCTTTAAACAGCCTAGAGTACCAACATGGTATGCTGCCTTCCTTGAAGACTGCATAATTTTAGATTCCTCACTTCAATCCAGACTTCTTATTATCCTTCTTCTGTGTTAGCTAATCCTGACTTTTTCTTAATGTAAAACCTAATTCATAGCATGAGTTGCATTTAGTCACATGAATAATCCTACTGTTGTAACTGAATGTGAAAGCCCTTTGCAGAGTAAACTTTTTTGACTATTTTCCCCTCTAAACTTCTTTAAAGTGCATATGTATCGATGGTGCTGTGCAAGAACAATCCATTTTATCCTTTTAAGATTACGTGTTGCTGGTCTAGGCAGTATGTAGAAGGTTGAAAGGTGAAACATGTTGGGCTTGTCCTGACTTCGACAGCTCCACAAGCACAGGTTTTCCTAGTCTGATGTATTTTAAATTCCCTACAATTTCCATAACAGATGAAAATGGCAGGTTTTATTGTGCATTTAACTTGTTCTTGCGACAAACAAAATGGCATGCTACTACTATTAACTGTGCATCTGATGCTTAGTATTGATGCAGCAGCCTTTCTCGGGCAGACGGTAACAACAGGATGACCTGGAGAAGAAATGGTGGCTTGTGTTAGCAGTAGAGGTTTGGTTTATTCTTGTTCTTCTAGGATGCTCTTGGCCATTGCAGGACAGTACTATGAGGGTATCAGAGTCACCTGTTCAGATTAGATTATAGAACCCATATTTTATTCTACAACTTCAGTGCTTGCTTTACTTTCATGAGTTCATGATCCACATAAACCATAAAGGGTGGTTTGGTTAGTAAATTAGTAATCCCCTAAAACCTTTCTCTTAGACTCTAGCACTTTACCCTGGAATTTGTTTATTTTTATTGTTTGTATCCAAGGATTTTAAAGTAAAGACTAAGATTGTTATTTCACTGAGCAACAGATACAGCCTACTAAAATGCCAACATTGTTTACAAAGTTACTTAATCAGGTTGTATTTCTTTATTCAGTACTAGTCCTGAATCCAGCATGTTCCCTAGTGTTGTAGTGGTCTATTATGAATAGTCCCTAGTGCTGTATCTGGCTGAGGATATTTGCTATGTGCAATTATTCTACTGTTGTTCATAAAACCAGCTACTTCTAATTATGAGATATAGGCAGTTAGTCAGATACCTAAGTTACCATCTGACGCAAAAGAACACACAGAAATGTGGTAGTTTGATGTATGTGTGGTATGTAACACCACATACCACATATTCCTGAAGGCTGTGGTTATTTACTCCAGTAGGTTGCACCTCTGTCATGTACAAATGAAGGTATTTCTTGAGGTAAAACGGTTAGTGCATTAATTGGGCAAAAACTTACAGATCTTGAAGGGAAATACTTAACCAACTTAAGTCCTTAATTAAACAATTAGCACAATGAAATTTCAGATCAGCAGAGGTCGAATCCTTCCCCTACTCAGTGCACTCTAAACACTATAGCAGCTAAAACCAGGTTTCAGAAATCTGTCCATGGCAAGGCTTCTGTTGCTTGTGATAGCTTGCTGAAAGCTATGCCACTGCGTTCCGCGGCTCTCTAGATCTAAAGCACATGCAAGGCTGGCGAAGAAAGACAGATAAACTCTTCTATTTAAGGTGGTTTTTGATATATACGTGTGGGAGCTTACTGTTTGCCTGCTTTGTTACTAAACATGCTAAGATTGAGTCTTAGCTGTACACAGGGAAAAAAACCAACAAAACAACCCACGTCTGGAAAACAGCCTTCAATAACCTTTGCTGCCAGAATAGTTAGCCCACTAACTAATTGCAAACACATGGGAATATTTATAAAGAGCGGGGCACGGGCTCAGAAACTGACTGATCTCCTGCTCTGGTTCAGCATGTATGAATGACAGCCCTTAGTAATCCTGTTCCCTGTCAAAGCAGGTCTGCTTCATCAAACTGTGACAGAGTACAGCTGCTCTGCAGGCAGTGAGCACCTCAAAATATTTCAAAGCAAATAGCTTATGCTAAGGGAAACATTGTGAAAAAACAGTTACCTTGCTAAGAATGAAAAAAACACAGTTTACTTTTAGTTTCTATCATTTATCAGTGTGTTGTCTGCATTTGGAAACTTAAGGAGAATTTGAAAATTATATTTCTGTTATCTTTCTAGTGCTACTTGGTGCTTAGCAAGAATAAGTAGTGGTTGTAATACAAATGCTGGTCTCTGCACAGCAGGGCCCTGACATCACAGCCTTATAACATTGAAAACACAGTTAATTTTATCTTCCCCAGTGAAACTTTTTCCTCTGTAAGGGTGTTGTTTAGTATGACCCGAACGGGTAAAGAAGAAGAATAAGAATGAAAAAAGACCATCAAGTTTCTAGTTATTTTCAGGTAAATAATAGTTTATTCACTGTGGAAGGGCTGGGGCTTTTTTTGTTGTTGTTGTTTTGTTTTGTTTTGGTTGGGTTTTGTTTGTTTTTTTATATAAATTGGTGAGTCCAGCAAAGATCTATAATTACAATTCCTTTGCAACATCATTGTTGAAAAGTGAACATGACTTCCATGTTAGTGCTGTTCAGTATGTTCTGAGGACTATTTTAATTCATTTTTGGGAAAATATCACAGATTATTACCAATGATTTTTTTTTTAATCCAAGTGCCCAGAATTTGGGGTCATGTCAGTGCTGGGGTCAGAATTTGGGGTCAGTGCTGTCATGAGCAGCACTGCAGCTACATAAAGTCTTTTCATATCTACAGAACTACTTCTGAAATCTCAGGAGTATTAGAGGTTTTGAAACAAATGGTATTTGGCATTTGTTCATCTACCTCTGTCATCACCAGAAAGTACAAAGTTACTTTCACACGCAAGAACAGTTTTGAGAGAGCAATTCAAGCTGTTGCTATAGTGAGGGTCATTTTATTTTATTCCTGATGAAAAACTGGACTATTAATGAATTTCCTTACAGTTAAAAGGCAAGTAATATGTCTCCTGTTTTACTGAAGATGTCAGCATATGCTTTCAGTCAGAAATAGGAGTGCTCTATGAATCAGCTTGTGTTTCGCTTCTTTCTTCTCTTCTTGCTGTTATGTTTCATCATGTGTGTGATGCACATAGTGCAGCAGAGGCCACATTTCCTGCAGGTCTGAAGTACTGAAAGAAAAATGGCATGCAAGAACTTCAAAAGAAGAGAACACAACTGTTTCTGTAGCTCTTATGATTAGCTCCTGGAAGTTTTGACTTGGTAGTGCCAGCTTTCCTAAGAGCTGGATGTTAGTTTCCTTGTTGTGTGTATGGGTTGAGTTCCGTCATGACTTTAGGCTTGGCACTTCTACTATAGTCAAATGGTGTCTGCAGAGAAAGCTCTGAATTACTGCTTGTGTTTCAAAAGCTCTGGAAAGTACATCTTTTTAGTGGATATAAATATCTGAGATTGAGAATTTAATTTATTCACTACATATCTAATCTGTGTGTCATGCTTATTTTTCTTGTAGTGTTTGAAGTAGCACTATAATGTCAGGAACTCTAGTGTCCCATATATTGTGAAGTCAGTAGTGGTTATTTTAATTTATTTTATTTTTATAGTTGTTATTTATTAATATTATTTATTATTATAATTATTTACTATTTCTTACCAGGAAGTTCCTCAATGCCTTTGTTTCTGATCAAAGTTTGCATTAAAAGAATGCTGGAAGTTGTTGTAGCATAACAGACCTTCAGAGCTTTTATTGGTATGCTGGATTATGTAGCCTTCAAAAAGACATGATTTACTCCCAGTTTACTGAGAATCTGATGTTAAATTTTCTTTCTGTTTATTTTGACTTTTGCTATTGGATATACAGTGACTAAACAAATCAGGCCTATAGCAGAGAGAGAGAAATAAATGATCTTTGCTATTGGAGCTTGCAAAAGAGACAAAATACTGCATTTCTTGGAACAGAAGCTTGGGACAACTGAATTTCTCAACACACAGCAAACATTGGTTAAAGCAGATGAAAGCATAATTTATAGGCAAATGAGTAAGAGAAAATAATAAACAAAAAGCTTTATTCCATTAATGTTTTGGAATGAAAGTCAACCAAATAAAACTATCTGAAGAAGATTGGGCATTGTATTACCTGTTGCAAAAGAGGAATTCCCATTTGTCCTCCAGGATAGATACCCCCTATGTCAGAACCACAAAGTGATGTGCTGGTTTCCTGCTCTTCACCTAAGTGATGTCTGCATTAGGAATCCTCACCTATACTCAATGGGACTAATCTAGCACTGCTTCAGTTTTGGTTGTTTTGAACATCTAAAGTTATCTTTTCCTCCAGAGCATTCAACTGATTTAGCTGTTTTTTCTCACATTGCAATCCAATTGACTATTACTAAGGGTTTACTAAAGGTTGTTTCTACTGTGAATGCTCTCATTGTGCCCATAAATGTGGGGCCCTACCCAGCAAGAATCACATCAACCATAATTTATCAGTATTCTTCTGTTCTGTTTTCCCACCTGCCTTCCTTTATGCCTGTTAAAATTGGATAATGTTTTTCAAGATTGCTTTTCTTAAATGTAAGAGGCATGAAGTTGGAGATGAGAAAGCAGAGCAGGAAAAGTGCTACAAGTGTCTAATGTACATATGTAGAATATAGAAAAATCAGAAATAGACTAGTCTGGACCTTTAGAAACAAAAACAGCTTTCACAGTTGTGAAATTAATATTTCCTTCTGACTTTTGTAGTTCATATATTTCAGCAGATGTATAAGTCTATTGCAACATGAGAAATTTCTCTGTTTCTTATATGAAAGCCTTTTGAGCTGCACTGACATTTGTGAAGTAACAACATTCTGATTTAACATTTTTAACATATTTGCTTTTTATAAAAACTTCTTTTAACACATTCTCATTTTTAAAAATATTTTATAGCCCTTCAGGAATGAAAGAAATATTTTATTTGGGAGTCCATAGTCATGAATTATTTATGCTTCCATTCAGGACTTCACATAAAGGAAGAGTAAGGTATATCAAACATCTGCATAGTTAGAAAACTGGAATGTTCTTTGGAAACATGATCGACTTTAAGTTATGCTTTAAGAAAAACATTCCCAAATGCAGTTTTAGAAACTATTTTACAAAATTTCATAATATTATTCTATACTGCTAAGCAGTATTTGAATTTCAGGGTCAACAGCTGTATTAGCATTACTTTATATTATCTTTGGCAAATTAAAAAAAAAACCCAAAACAACAGAACAAGCCCCTCCTGCCCCCCCTAAGATCCCCTCCCCCCAAAAAAACCCCAACGTAGAAGAATACAGAAACACTATTCCAGAAGAAATGAGTGTTTGTTTTTTCTAATTATTGAGTAAAATAATTTATTTAGATCTGAAAGTTTAAGATCTGTGACACTAACTTACTGTTGTCACATACATCTGAACAGTTAAGAAGAATTCATTGTAAAAGGAGAAATGACATTCTTGGAAAAAAAGTCAAACTTAAAGTATGACTGGGAAAATTATGATTTTTTTAAAATAAGGTTTTCAAAGACTGGATTCATTTAGTTTGGCAAAAGCTACAAAATGAATATGTCATTTAAAAAAGCAAAGACTTAAATGATCACAGCATTTGGCTCTTAGGAAGAAGGAAATGCCTTTAAAAATTCCATACTGCACCAAAGTTCATTCTCTGCCTCCCCCCTCTTTCTAGCCCCTATTTAATGTTGTGTGGAACATCTGTTTAAGAAAAGCAAGTCTAGAAACAAATTTGTTAACCCTTCATCTGGTAGATATCCAGGTTTATTGTGAAATGGTTGTTTTCTTGAGGTTCTACTGTGTTTTGGGTACCTTTTACTACTTTTACCTTTCTCTGCCTTTTTCTCACCACCTTTATTTATTTTTATTTAATATGAAAAATGAGAAATGAGAGAAGAAAAGCATATATTGCCCAGTTTTTCATGTCCTGAAAACAGTAAAGCTAGTGCGAAATAGATGTCTTAGCTGTCCTTTCCCTTACTGTCTTCATTTTGCATGTAAAGTCTAAAAACTTTTCGGCATCTCCAAGTGATATTTTGTTAAGAGGTGCCTTGTGCCGTCAGTACACACACGTTCTGGATTTCAGTAGTTGCATAAGGGCAGAGATACTTGACAGGGGACTGGAAAATGAGGCTACAACTTTGTATACAGGCATATTTTAAGAGCAGAACATATTTGGTGGATAGGCATAAGGCATCCCTGTAACCTGCAAGCTGGGGATTGTCAAATAGAGGGGTGATCTAGTACTGCAGTCTCTACCTCTGTTTTCCTAAGCACAGTGTCTTCCCAACCCTTGCGCAAGCATTTCCATTTACAATATGGTCTTTGACCATGGTTCTTTGTCCAAGAGCTGTCTCTGCTGTGCCTTGCTTCTGATGCCTGGGACCTGGCTACCTTTTGCCAGGAGTCCATATTATGTCTCCTGCTCCTGCTAATGAAGGAGGTAAGCCTGAGCTGGCCAGGGCCTCACCTAGTTCATAGAATCATAGAATGGTTTGGATTGGAAGGGACCTTAAAGATCATCTAGTTCCAACCCCCCTGCCATCAGCAGGGACACCTTCCACTAGATCAGGTTGCTCAAAGCCTCATCCAGCCTGGCCTTAAACACTTCCAGGGAGGGGGCATCCACAACTTCCTTGGGCAACCTGTGCCAGTGTCTGACCACCCTCACAGTGAAAAACTTCTTCCTAATATCTCATCTAAACCTCCCCTCTTTCAGTTTAAACCCATTTCCCCTTGTCTTGTCATTAGTTGCCCTTGTGAAAAGTCCCTCCCCAGCTTTCTTGTAGGCCCCCTTCAGGTACTGGAAGGCTGCTATAAGATCTCCCTGGAGTCTGAACAGGCTGTTTTCAGGCTGAACAGCTCATCCAGAAGGATTTATTTTTGGTCCCTACAAATGCTGGCAACTGCATGCTGCTCTTCTTGCCACTGTAGGAACTGAGCTGCTCTTAGCAAATATCTCCCATCTGAGTGGAGAGTAACAGTGAGTGCCTGGGTCACCAGCTGAGCTAGAAACTCCTCTTTCCTAGAAGGTTTTTTTTAAAAGCATTGTATCTTTGTTCACTCCACTCAGCTAAAGTCCTCACCTACTCACTTTGTAAAGCCCTAGGTTTTGTTTGTTAAAGGTAATTCTGCTAACAGGGTTGTGGAACAGAACTGAAAGTCCTCAATTTGAATATACATGCTTTCCATTAGTTTTTCTTTATTCATTCACAATTCATGGACACTTTTCCATCCAAGTTCTTAACTATTGTTGGTGGGCATTGCAAATTTAATTAAATTACCATTTCTGAGACATAACTAATGAGGTAAGGAGAAAGAGCTGGATTAATGGCATGACAAGTCTGTCTTTCCTCATGTGACTCTAGGGACCTGCCTTTGGCTTCTGAAGAGCTTTTCTAATGTATGTTTGAGAGGGGTTCTCTAGAAATGTTTGCTTAGGAGCATGAGAGTTAGCTGGTTTGTTTGCCTTCAGCTCACAGAGGTAGTGTAACACAATATTCATAATGTTTTGGTAGGTCTTTAGAAAAAATGTGCTGAAAACTCTCATTAAAATACAAAATATCAGAATAAACAGTTAATAATGTTGTGCTTAGATTTTAGCCGTGTTTAGATGTGTTTAGCTAGATTGATACTTTTTAGAATATACTTATCTATTAAACTATGAGATCTTTTTAAATTATCTCTTAATAAATTTTCTAAAATTGTCAGGTGTCAGGGAAAACACATTTTAACCTCCAAGACTCTTTTCTCTGTTGATGGAGACTTCTTGAGGTGTGTGGAATAATTACTGGAGGTAACTTAAAAATCAGAAAACAGCCTTGTTCACACACTGGGGAAAGGTATAATGTCAAAGAAGATGCTGGGAAAAATGCAACTGGTTTGCAAAGAAGTACAGAAGTAAGTGTTAAAGGTTACAAAGATTGTAACTACCAGGTATCTGTGCTAAAGAGAGAGGGTCCAATAATTTGGACAAAACTTTGTTCAAATTATAGAAACGCAAATCTGAAGTATAAATGAGAGACCAATGTCACTATTAACTATAAAACCGCTAAGAAACTGGGTCTAGCATCCGTCTGAGACAATAAATCCATATTACACTGCACTGTTAGATGCTCCAGCTCTCATCTATGAATGTAGAAGCAGAGGCAGTGCATGACTGGACTATCTAACCTACTTCTCTCCACTGGATCTCAGACATAGGCTGCATAAAAATTGTATTTGTTTTAGAAAATTAATTATTTCACAGCAGCTTTGTTACATGCAGGCACTATGTACTTAAATTGTACCCTTAGTAAATAGTTTCTTGTAAGAGTTTGATTGAACTAGTTCCCCAAACTTTTTGCTTTGCTTTTGTAATTGTTGCATTACGTGCACACATGCGCGCGCACACACACACACACACACACACACATAATTTTACAACTGGAAATAAAGACCTTATGGTAAGATTCCTATATACCCAGTGCTCAGCAGCTGTGAAAAGAATGTTCTTTGTAATAGAGTTTAGGGGTGCTGCCTTCTTTTGAAAATCCAGCCCTTACCAAGGGTCAAGCTTTGATTTTTATCTCTTAAGTTTATTCTTTTTTATATAGAGAAAGAGAAGATATTTCTGCCCAACCAGATACTGTGGAATACATATTAAATAAGTTGAACTGAGGATATATAAATCAGTTCTAGTGAGGCTTTCTGGATTGCAATTGCATGTTCTGCTTAAATAACAGAAGAAGATAGATAATGTGTGTTGCACTTAAGTTGCTGAATCCCTTATTTACTATTTTGCTACGTGCTTGGGAAGACACTGAAAATGAAAGTGGAATGGTTTACTGACTGTTACACCAGCATGACATCAGTTGTGGACATTGACACATAACTAATGAGGTAAGGAGAAAGAGGTGGATTAATGGACACTGTCCACAACTGTCAATTTGAGCCAAGTGTAGCGGTGACTGTGCAAGAAAGTAGCATGTTTTAAAAAAGATATGATTAAACACATTAATTGGTAGAACATGTCACAGGCATTTTTATTTCATCTCAAAAGTGGTCTGATTTGTTTTATCTGGGGACAGTGAAGGACTTGTTATTGCTACACATGCAGGCCATGTAACCACCATAAGCTGGCTTTAGCTGTTTTATCCAAGTTACATAGGTCCTAGGATCAAGCCAGTATTGCTGTTACTTCTGCTTTGTGTCTAACAAACATTTAGCCATATTTCTGAACTGAGTGTGCAGGGCTTATTGCATTTATACCCAGCTGGAGGTGACCTTGCCCTTCCCATCCTCTTTCAGATGTTGCAGGATCCGCGTTCCCAGATACTTCTGCTCCTTGTCCCCTTTTTGTGGGCTAACTGAAACCATTTCTGTTGTTCTCTGCTGGGTACTGGAGAAAAAAAATCTCTCTCTGGCTACCAAGAAAGAAAACTTCCGTGGTTTGTTCACGTGCACATACTAGTACTCTAACCAGTTGTTGCCAGGTTTAGTCATGCGCTTTTAGGTCAGACATCATTTCACCTACCACTGATGCGTCTGTGCTGTAACAAGTGAGGTGTTCCCAGAAGTCTTGACAACCTACTTCTTTAGGAAGCTGGCTGGATTTCCAACTCACTCTAACACATTCCTGCCAACCTCTGAAACCCCATGGTGCAGGTAGCCACGGTGCGTGGTACTGAAGGTGAATGGGAGAGTGAGGCTCTTGCATTGCATAAAGTTCTTGCTGTATAAGCTGTAGTGAGCTAGATTTTTCTGACTTAAATATTCCATCTGCTCAGTCTTGAGCCTGTGGAGGGCCAGTGCATAGATCATTGAGTCCCTGTAGAAGAAGATGAAGGGAAACATGGTTCTAAGTGGAAAGCAAGGTTGGGAGAGCAGATGAGCAGGCAGAATCCTAAGAGAGCATCACTCAGGTCTTTGATATGTTCTTCCATTCCTTCATCCTGTGCCCCAAGTGCAAGTTCTACCACTCACACATCTCCTGCCATAGTGGAGTTTAGTGCCTGTTGTCATGCAGTATCTGCAAAATGCCTGAGGCTGGGAGCAGTCAGAGATGGTTTAAGTGCGTGCTTGGGCCTTGTGGTGGTGCTGGGAAAAAATGGCTTGGAAAACTGAAATGCTGCTCAAAAGAATGAATTTTTACTGCTGTCATGCTGCATTCATCTTCAATGCAGTCTCCTATGTCCTCATTTTCCTCTTTTGCTGATCCTGTGTGTAAGTAGCTGGAGGACAGAGGTGACTGCCCACTGACAACCAGAATGTCTATGGGGTCATCTGTACTGGATGGAGGTGGTGACTGTGAGGAGGTCATGGATACAAACACCTTTATAACTGTACATTTTTATCAGTTTTGGAACATTTTTACTGACTAAACTGGTATCAGAGCTCGGGAAATTTAAGACTTATATCAGCATAGCTAAACTGGATCAGCTTCAGGTAACTTATTCTGGTTTGTGGGCAAATTAGGTTTTACAAGTTAGAGTTCTTTGCTTTTCTCTGATAAGTAAGAGAGTTGTTAAAACTTATGCATATATGATTGTCATAAGCAATTATATGTGATATATACCTATATGTATGGCTCAACAATGTATCAATATAGTACATCTGCAATTAAAAACCGTAGTATTTATTCTTCTGCAGTACCAGGTAGCTGTCTGAATGGACTGTTTTCATTGGAATAGCAGTAACTTTTTCTTAAGTAGATATTGAAGGCAGTCCATGGAACTAGTGAGACTTTAAATAAACTAAACTGCTATTTGCAGTGCTACGATCAAAAGTGTGAGGAAAGCTGCTTGTTAGATGTATGCCAGTAAGCAGTACAACAGAAAAATATGTTCCAATTTAATGCCAAGCAGTATTAGCAAGGAGATCAGTCTTGGGGAAAGAAAGCATGATTAAATTGGCAAAGTAACAAGGAGCAAAATAGTACCTTAGTACTGTGGTTTTGCTCCAGAATGCCTAAGTTGTATCATAACCTGCCATTTGCATTCTTAAACAATTTATATTTTGCTTAAGTGATGGAACTGCCTGGTTAAAATACAGACTTACAGACTGGGCTCAGGGATGCATCAAATTGACTTAGCTAGTGGTACGAGTTTTTAGGTAATTATGAAGCTGGCCAAGCTAGTTCTGCTTCTATTGGTAAACACAACTGTAGCAGTTTGCTAGGTGCTAAAAAAAGGGAAAAAAAAGATAACATTAGTTTATGTCTTTATTTTGCATGAATTTATCCTCAACATGTTTATTAACATTATTTGATATTAAACTCTTTGAATCAAAGTGTCAGCTGTACTAGTCATCTAGCCCATACTAGGGATTTAAAGTGGTCTGATTTTTTGCAACTTGACTAATGCAGAAAACACCTCCTTGTAGCCTAAACAGGCCCTTTCAACTCCTGCTCATTTCTCTCTGACAGGAAACTGACGTTAAATCTATAACATCACATTACTTAATTGAAAGCAACTTGATGAAGTCTTTTCACTGTACAATCTCAGTAATTATGGAGGTGTTGTTATATATCAAAGCAGTTATTATGCTCACCTTGAGACTTTAAAGCAATGGCATTCTGTGGCCTCACATTGGGTAGGCTAGTGCCTCCCTTGTCTTTTTTGCTGGTCTATTTTAACATTGAGCGGGTTCCCTCTATCCTCCCCCACAGAGACCATGCCTTGCTGTTTAAAAGCAAATGGAAAATGCTGCTCCTATGCCATGAGAAAGGGAGGAAGTTTGCCTCAGAACAGAAATGAACTTTTTAAAACTTTTTTTAAAGTTCAGATAATGGGGAGGGGTGGTGCCAACCCTATCCCACTGTCAGCTCCATACCATCATATTTTTAGAGCTTGTATTTTCTGCACTTGAGTTTTATCAAAAGGAGAAAATGAAAGTTTGTGCTCTTTCTCAACAGAAGTAATCTCAGCTCTGCATCAGGACTCTTTCCTGTTGCTGTGAAAGAAACCTGAAATGCATTTAGCAGAGGGACTGTTTCCAAGGACTGTAACTGATCTCCCTTTTCCTCCAGGTTCTAGGCAAAGAAGAGCAGAGTAGAAAAACTTAAAGTAACTTAAGTACTTCTAATTTAAATTGGAAAACAGAAAAACTGTTGCTTTCAGTCTTTTGTTTGTTTGTTTTTGTTAGGGAAAGGTTTGTTGTCTTTGAGAATTAAAACAGTTTAAAGGTTCATAAGTCTGTTACTGGTACCCCTTTTTTCTAACAGGGCAATGCACTTCAGCAGTCCTGTAGTTTAACATACATTTGTTATGTTTTCTCATTTTCACAATATTTAAACAATATTAGTGTAAGCATTTATTACCCATGGCTGTGCTGTTTGTGCATAAAACAAGCCCTGGAAAAAGATAGTAAAATAAAATATCTTTAACTTGTATATGGAAAATAACTTTCCAAAAATATGTTTTTCATTTGAAACATATGGACTTAGTAAATACAATTTTATCTATCGCAGTGAATTGGACTGATTGTTTCTCGCTACCATGGGCTCCAAGATTTTAAAACTGGATTTCAGCCTCTCACCTCATTTTTATTCATGGATTGTAAAACGAAAATAAGGTTTCCTGGCTTTTAAAATCCCAGTTGGTTTTTCAGCTTTGAATGAAGTAGTTGAAATTGGGAATGAAGGAAATATTCACTATGCACCTGCAGAATAGTCTGTTTCTGTCGAAAGCTGGTTTAACATTTCAGCTTATTCTAGCTCCAGTTGCTTTGTCTTTGGCTTCTACTTCTTCAGAGATTTACTTTTTCTTAAACACTTTAAATACTACTGAATGTTTTTGTAGCTTAAATTAATTGTTTTCTAGATTACTACTTTGCAGAGGATATAATTATTTAATATTTAAATATGAATGGGGAATTTGAAAAGAAAAATGTCTATTTTTAAAATTCTTTATTTTTCATCCACGCTGAACCTAGATCCCTGTGGCTCTCTGAAGAAAGGAAATTTGATAGAAAGGGTTGGTAAGTTTTCCTACTTCACTAAACACAGTTTTCCTTGTCACTTCAAAAGCAGACAAATAGCAGGTGATGTAATTTCATTCTGTTAATCTGCCATTTATGCAAGTAAATTACTTTATCCAAGAGTTAGAATAGATGTTTCAGTTGAAATTATTCTGTGAACAATTTCTACTGTGGCAAATTTTCACTTTAAAGCACTGAGTGGTACATACACTGCATTTTTGCCCCACAGTCTTGTTTGAAATAGACATGTTTCATCAAGGAGTATGTGATCTCAGCCTTGTACACAAATAAAAAAAGTTTTGCCATATGGTACAGGTGATACTTTTTCCCTGTCAACCGTATGGGGAGTTTACCATTGCAAGGCACGTCTTGCTCCAAATACCACACTGAACTCTAGCTCTTATAGGTGACAACCCGACTCTAATGTTAGGCATCTTTACAGCCTGTCGGAGAGGGGTAACAGGCTTCATTTTCTTTTGCAAAATAATTCCAGCCTCATGGAATCTTTCTTCCTTCCTTCACAGTATATTTTTTAAAGTATTTTTCTCCCTTGATCCAGAGCATAGAAAACTCTTTCAAGATCTACGTTGCTAGGTAGGATTTTTGTATGTTTATGACTTCTATCACATAATTTTTCTTTTAAACTGTGTGTGCTTACTTAGAGGCAAGCTGGAAAATTGAGTGTTTCTAGAAGGCTGCCTGACAATCAAGGTAATGTCATATTTTCCAGCAAGAATACCAGATCTATGTTGTGTGTGATTTAACCAGCAGTTTCTGCATGAAGAACAGTGTTCACTTTGTTTATTGGAGGATTACTGAAAATCCTATAATTCATCACTAGTCTGTCAGAAGCAAGTTTTGGCTGATTTAATGCCTCATTCGGAACAGAAATGTACATATTTTACCTTAAATGTTGAGTGTTCTGTTTCAGGTCCTACATTCTAGCTTTGTTTAGAATACAAATAGTCTTAGTATATATTTTTGTAAAATGACAAACCATATTAATGAAAGAAGATGCTTTGAGGCATGTTGCTACAAAGTTAAAATGTACTGCTTACTTATTATAAAACTGTTTTTCAAAATAAAATAACTGTTAGGACTGTATGGTTCTTATAATGAATGATGAGGGTCTGTAGTACTTTTTCACACATGAACTAGCATGTGTGCATTAGAGATCTGGACTGGTTGATTTAAGAAGAATAAATGCCTCTATTTAGTGTCCTCTTTCTTACATCAGTCACAACCCTTGCATCTGCTTGATACTTCAGCATGTTAAGTGGTACGTATAGGGTGCTAAAAATCAAAGATATTTAAAATTTCTCCTTCCTTAAAATCTTTTTGGGTCTCCTTGCTCTCTTCTGGCACTTTGCTTATGTGGTATAAGCAAGATGACAAACAATCGTGGCTACCTGTATGGCTGTTTTATCCAAAGGTAGGCTTTCATTTTTCATAACAGCAGATGCTCCATTGTTCTGATTGTGAAACAACTGGGTTGTGTAGGTCTTAGGAACTTGTAGATTAGAGCTAAAACCCTGCCTGAAGCTGAGGCGGATACCTACACAATCATTTTGAACAGAGCATAATTTGTTGTAAGTGCAGATTACATTTCCTTATGACAAAGGCTAAGAGATCAGATATAAACCATGTGTACTTTTCCCCTTCCCCTTTGGTTCTTTTGTTGTCAGTCTGCTCTCAGAAACAGTGACCAGGGAAGCTCTGGGTTGGCTTATGTTTCCTCACATGTGCTACCAGGAGGTTGAATGACTTTATAAAATTAGATAGCAAGCTGTTCTTTCAAAAACAGTAGTTAATGAAATGACCCAGTCTGGCACTTTTTCAGCACTTTACAGCTGCAACAAATGAGCTGTAGCTAATAGTTTACCCAGATACTAATTAAGAAATTGAAAATCTCCAGGAAGCGGATTAGCCATCCAACGTTTAATTATTCTTGTAGTTAAGAAGTATTTTATCCAAACATCTCTTGTTCTTGCCTGTAAATTAAGCTATTAGTATATTCTTCTAAAAATAAACTCAGTGCTAGTGCTCATGCAGACTCAACCTTTTGAGCCTGGGATTAAAAATAAAACAATGTACCACGTACCACTTCAGATTATGGAATCCCTGAGCAAAGTAGTTGTGCACTTCATGTTGTGTAGCTTATCCATCAAGGTCTTTCTGATTGGGACCGAATAATTTTTCAAATGCCATGTATTATTTTCCTCTTCAACTCAATTTTCATAGATCTTCTAAAGACCTTTCCAAGACTGGGCTTACTTTTAACCTTCACTTCGCTGATCTGTGAGACTGAGGTTTGAGTAGTTGAGGCTATGCAGGCCAAAACTAGGTGCTTAGGTGATATGGTTAAAGTAGGTTATGGTTAAACTAGACAAGTGGGTAGGTGTTCTGCTGAGAACTTCATTTACCAGCTGGCTTCCTGTGTTTCCCCACTGGGACCTCTTTGCCCTCCACACATATACCACTGCATCTAAGCTTGTGTCCTAGAGTCCTGCAGTCCCTTCATATCCAAGCTCCCCATTCCCTTCTGAAGACTTCTTCAGACTTCCCCAGGTTCCCTGCCTCCCCTTTACCTTCCTGCCTTTCTTGTTATTCATCTCCATATTGAAGTCCTCTGCTTTGCTGTTTGGTTTGCCAGAGGGAAGTTGCAACACTGCTGGTTGTCAAGGGGTGTGGCTGATCAGCCAGATGTGGATTTTACTCGTGACAAATAAGCCCTTCCTCACTCACCATCCAGTCTCCACTCTCCTGTCAGGAGACTTGTGTGCTTTGAGAGCCTTGGGCTAAACACCACAGCCTGCTTCTTAATTGTGGTAAGGCAGAGTTTTAACTTTGTGGTCCACCCGTGTTGTAGATCTGAGATGCATCTGTTTACTCCCATCCTTCACTGTTTCTTCATTAAGTAAACAAGATGCCTTTAAATACTGCATATCATTTCTGGTATAGTTGGTTTTACTGCCTTCGCCAGTATTAAATACCCTGTCAGGGAAACAGATAACATGTATTTCTGCCATCCCATCAAAATCAAAATCCAAACAGCTCCGAAAAAACCACTGTGCTCTGTGAACAAGAGCTGTTGTTCCAGAGACAAAAAATTGGAAATCACTATTTTGTGGTGACCGGGGCTGTTGATGGGCTCAGTCTTTGGTACAAAAATGCATGCAGCACTAGCCAGAGCTGGGGAATACAGGACTCACCAGCAACTCCCAGTGCAAAACTTTACACTTGTGCTTTCTTCCTCTCCTTTCTTGCAAAGAAAGATCAACCACAGCACAGTTACCATCACTGTCTTGTCCTAGTTATGCAGGTCTTTCTCCAAGTCCCTGTCCCCATCTCCCCCCACCCCTTCGCCACACCTGCTTTCCTTTGCTTCTGCAGAAACAGACATACTGTCCCAAGGGTGGCTTCTGTGTAAGCTTTAGTTAAGAGTGTGGGTCTGATGTCTTGGCTCATTAAAGGAAATGGAAATCCCATCTCACCGAGGTAATAAACACTCACCTTTGTGCTGGGTACATGGTCACTGCCAGTGTTTTAGCGCGAAGCCCTTAATTTCTTTCTTAAGTGGCTTCTAAGGTCTGAAACATGGGATCTGGAATGCTGTTTTATTAACTTTTTGAACTAGTTTTCAGAAAATTACTTGAATTTATACATTGTTGAGTATCTGTTAAAAGGTACATGCTTAGAAGACACTGGAGGAATGGGACAGGACAGAGAAAAAAGCACTAATATTTACTGTGTGCATATACAGCATACTCCTACCTATGTTAACACTCTCTTTGCAGTGTAATACAGACTGTCGTTCATACACAGTCCAGGTTTCCAGTTGCCTGCAAATAATGATCAATTCTGTTGAGGCAGTCAATTTTGAAATGAAACACGCATTCAAAATGCTGGAGATAAGAGATGCAAGAATTC
>NW_010337760.1:12892-14770 GCF_000700745.2 Antrostomus carolinensis | reverse complement strand
TGCTTGTGTGGACACTGTGAATCTCCAAGATCAAAAGGCTCTCTCTGTGAAAAGGTTCACCCGTTTCTTCTTTTGAAGGTCTACAGTGCGCCAGTCTCAGTTTTAAGTTCGGTTAGGAGATTGTTTAGTGTGTAGGTAATAACTCTTCCGTAACACATGCCTCCAGGCTGATGTTTACACATGAGCAGAGTTACACATTTTTAAAAATGAAAGGAGACTTGAAAATGTAGCAATGTCTGTTTATAGATTTAACAATGTTAAATTCTAACAGTCAAGCAACGTGGCTAGTAGATGTGAGAAGTACAAACTTAATCTGCATTGTTTGCTTGCAAAAAATGTTGCAAAAGATTTTAGGGAAAAATATTTTACTCTTCTGACTGTAAAAATTTAAGTCAGTTTACTTTGGTTGATGAATCTTGATTTTCTTCAGATACATAAAAAGCATAGCCCATCTCTGCACAAATGCACAATTCCTAAAACAACCAAGTTACTGTTTAAACAGCTAGGATAAATAATGAACCACTCCATTACCAAGAATATAAATAAATGTAGACAAGTAAGAGTTCTCTAGAGCTGAAAGTTTAGGTTATGCAAAAACTTCGACAGCTGTAATTTGTAGGTCCTTGTAGGCTGAGGGGTGTGAGTGATGTAAACTCTGGAAACCCGACATTTAATGTATGCCTATTTTGTCATTTTGCCAAAAGGCAGGACTCCACTGTTATGTTTTTTTGCTGTGTACAAATTTTGAATAGGGCAACATCTGGCAGAAAAAATTCCACAAAATGCATTAAGCTTTGCAGTGCTGTAAACAGAGCACAGTGCTGTAGTGTATGATGAGTAATGAGTCAACATTTTAGAGAAGTCTGGTCATAAATATCTTTTCCCTGGATAAAGCTAAGAAAGAAGAATAGGAGAGTGAAAAATATTAACTGAAATTTATTTATTCACATGTCAAGATTTAAAGTTAATTTAATACTAAAAATTAGTTGAGTTAGAACTGTGCTTCTAATTGGATTATAGTCTAAAAGGTTTGTTCTCTCTTATGCTTAGGTAGTTGAAGAGATGTAAGATATTTGGATCTGAGCCTTTAAGTCTCCATGTCTAAGGACATAAATGGAAGCAGCTCAGTTCTCTTGTCTACCCTAAAGTAACCACACTCCTGTAACTTCAGTGAACCACAGTGGAAAGTGGCTTAACCAGGACCTCAGAAATTCGATCAATTTTGGTGAGAACATAACTTTTTAAGACCTAACTTTAAGCCAGAAAATTTAAATATTTTCACTGGAGTTAGTGCAAATCCTTTGGCTTAAATTGGTAAAGTAAAAACATGAGGAAAGTTTAGAGCTTTCCTTGTGTTGGGGGAGAAGGGCAGAGAGAGAGGGAGGGAGGAAAAGAGGGAAAGAAGGATGGAAAGAGAGGGCAGACTGACCATGGGCACACCAAGGTGAAATGTATTCTTGGTCCAGGGAATTTTTTAAATAAACAGAGAATTATTCATATTTCATGGCTCTTGTCCAGCGTATGTACAGAAACACTGTAGCCTATACTGTCAGTTAGTCTCAGACTCATCTGTTTGAGACTATGACTAACACAATCATAAACTACCCAGGTGCTGTGCTACGTTACTGAGTGCAGGTACAGAATTAAAGCAGGGCACTTTTCTTAACTGCCTACTCTGAAACACTTACAGTGCAAATCTCTGTTAGCTCACGAGGTGGTTTTTTTTTCCCTCCATAAATGTGCTAATTTTTTTTCAACTACCTACTCTTGATTAGACTGCTGAGCCTTCACGTTATGTATTGTAATACGTCAGTGACATGTCTCACAGCAAGCAACTCTGCTGTTTCCGAAGAGACTGTCCACTCATGTTTGTTGGGG
>NW_010337760.1:0-12862 GCF_000700745.2 Antrostomus carolinensis | reverse complement strand
AAAGAACAGCTCAGAGGCGAAATGCAAGAGGAAAAAACACAGTAAGTTTATTATTGTGGTGTCACTATATATATCACTATACCACTAGAATAGTGGTATCCCTGATATAATCAGGGATTTTGAAAGTGCTTCTGAATGGTAAGGAACAACTTCAGAGGTCCTTTGCATAAGCAGTGGTCAATGTGATGGTGATACTCCTTTTGATTCTTCATTTGCAATGGCAGGACACAGCACACTCTGAAAAGACAAAGCTTGCTGGTATGGGTTATCTCCCTTACATCTGCCATTGGGAACCTTTCTGCAGGCTGCCTGGGGGAATCGCAGCTCCAGGCAGCAGGGTTGGAAGGTGCTGAAGGCTGTGTCTGCAGTACTGCTCCCCTGCTGCAGTTCATGCAGGAAAGGGCAGTGGTTCTGTCACTTCAGGCTTTTTCCTCTGCTGCCTTTGGGATGCAGGCTGCACTTACAGCACAGGTTGTGAAGACTGTGGTTTTTTGCATTGTACATTGTGACTCATGCCCTCCCCCAGCTTACCCAGTTTGTGTGTTTGCATGGCACCTTCTAAGGAGCTGATCTGGGGAATTGTTTTCACTATCAGAATTTCTTATTTTTTTCTATGCATAATAAAAATAATGCCTAATGACCTCAACTATAGCTAGGAGATCACAGGTACAAACAGGAGGCAGTCTTTTTATCTGGATTGAAATGAAGTCTTAAAGGTGAAATAATGACAGAGACAAGAATTACTACACCAGGTTTCCTGACAAGCTGCAGCTTGAGGTGAGTGGATGGAATCTGATTAATGCCCCTATTCTCCCCATGAAGAAAAGAAAAAATAATTTACTGAGAAAAACCTGAATACTTTCTTAGGTGTAGCAACTTCTTCTGCTCATCTGATAGAAAACACGTTTCCAATGCTTGGGATTTGTAAACATTTATGTCTTAATCACTTCAGTCCTACAGTATTTGAGAGACTATATAAATACAAGTGCATTTCTTCAATTGTCTTATTTTTGAAAACTTTGAAATCTGAAGGAAGCTTTTTGCTAAGTGGATGTGAATTTTTTTGACTACTCTGAACTTCAAAGGGCTTCTCACTTGTACAACTCCCATCCTACCCTCCCAGACGTGTTTCTGTAGGCCCATTGCACAGGGTATAGCAAAGAATTAACACATGGATTTTTGACACAAACCTGTTTGTTTCTATCGTCGAGTCCTTTAATTATCTTCAAATTGGTTATGTATAACTTTTACTCTTGAAAATATTTCCCTTAACTAAAATATTAGAAACTCTCAAGAAAATTGCAGTGTCTAATACTACAAAAAAGGCTGAGGTAATGCTGAACTGAATAATTTCATTCCTTTAAGCTCCGAAGAGAAGGACTTGGGAGTGGTGGTGAGTGAGAAGCTGAACACGAGCAACGTGCCCTTGCAGCCCAGAAGGCCAATAACCGTATCCTGGGCTGCATCAAGAGAAGCGTGGCCAGCAGGTCGAGGGAGGTGATTCTGCCCCTCTACTCCGCTCTTGTAAGGCCCCACCTGGAGTGCTGTGTCCAGTTCTGGAGCCCCCAACATAAGAAAGACATGGAGCAGTTAGAACGAGTCCAGAAGAGGGCCACCAGGATGATCCGAGGGCTGGAGCACCTCTCCTATGAAGACAGGCTGAAAGAGTTGGGGCTGTTCAGCCTGGAGAAGAGAAGGCTCCGGGGATATCTTATAGCTGCCTTCCAATACCTGAAGGGGCCTACAAGAAAGCTGGGGAGGGACTTTTCATAAGGGCAACTAATGACAAGACAAGGGGAAATGGGTTTAAGCTGAAAGAGGGGAGGTTTAGATTAGATATTAGGAAGAAGTTTTTCACTGTGAGAGTGGTGAGACACTGGAACAGGTTGCCCAGAGAAGCTGTGGGTGCCCCCTCCCTGGAAGTGTTCAAGGCCAGGCTGGATGAGGCTTTGAGCAACCTGATCTAGTGGAAGGTGTCCCTGCTGATGGCAGGGGGATTGGAACTGGATGATCTTTAAGGTCCCTTCCAATCCAAACCATTCTATGATTCTATGATTCTGTGATTCTGTTGGTACTGAATTATAATTTAGTCTCCAGTCATCCCCCAAGCAAGTCTAAATTTTGATCAGCCTTTTTTATATTCTAGTTGACTGAAGTGGGATGAGTAGTAATTACAGCCTTTGTTCCTGCTACTGTTTGCCAACCTGTGCTCAGTCTCCCTGAGCTCTTTCTTAGCTGGAAAGTCTGTGGAGGAAAATGTCAATTTAACATGAAGGCTTTGCGTTATTATTCTGTGTTAAGAATTACTGCACCTAAGCAGCTTCTTTTGAATGCTTAGTCACTGGAATGTGGGCAAATTACAGAAATGCAATCGTACTTGTATCCTGTAATAAATTATTTTACTCAACATACCTCATTAGGTGCACTTTTGCAGGGAACTGACGTAATTAGATCTTACAGTAACGTAGCTGATATAATAGTTGTAGTTAATATACTAGCACTTTGAGGTTGGTGTTGGGTGCTAGATTCTTTATCTGAAAACCAAAATGCATGTGAAAGTGTTCTGTTACTGACTTGCTTGTTGCCATTGTACTGGAGCTCTATTCATAGCATTGTCATAAATCTCTTTTAAAAAAATAAAGTAAAAGTATAATAATCAGAATGCAATAAATCAGAATGTCATACAGCCTTTTGTACTAACTAAAGCAGCAAGGGACTGTTGCTCAAGCCAAATTTTACCATAAAGTTTAAGTCCTCTAAGAATTACCATTTTATGACTGAGGCCAATAAGGTCACTTCAAATCTACTTAAAAGCCTTGTTACAGTAACATAATACTGTATATATGTTGTCATTTTTGTTTCTGAAGTTGTTTCACACAGTCTGCCAGATCAAGCAACTGGAAGTTGTTGATAGCCTTTGTCTCATGGAAACTAATGGGTAGAAGGATGGACTATGGTAAGGGAATTCAGTCCTGTGGCTGTAAAAAGTTGAGTTGCTCTGCTGTGGCAAAGTTATGTGTTCCTCAAAGCTGAGTTTTGCAGTCTATGAATCTCCTTTGTCGTTACAATTTAATTTTACTTTTGCCATTTTGTAGAACTTTTCCTGGAAGTGAATTTATACCAATTAAGAACTTCATCTGTTGTTTATAACAGATTTGTAAATATATAGAGAATTTTCTTTTTCAAGGAATAAAGTAATTTATTGCTGATTTTTTTCCAAGTAGGAGAAAATGAAAAGAATATACAATTTCACTTAATAAATAAGGGATTGGACTAAATTGAGGGATTGGACTAGATGATCTTTTGAGGTCCCTTCCAGTCCCCAACATTCTGTGTGATTCATTCTGTGATAAACAAAATTAAAATAAATACTATTGGAATACATTTCAAGTATTACTTTCATTATCAGAGGAGTCATCCTAATAGCCTTTTAAATTATATTTTTGTTCTGAAAAATCACACTAGCAAGAATGGTGTCTTTACCATATTGCATAGTCAGGAGATGCTCATGGACAGCCAAGTAACTGAGCAGAGCATTTAATACCCTATTATCTATACAGTGCTTACTTTATCAAATGAGTGAAGTTAGGTATTTCAGATTAATATATACAAGATAAAATACAGAGACAGAGCAGAGAAAAACAAGCTAGCCAAGAATGACAAGGTTGAGGGCAATATATCAGTCAGTTGACTTTCTAGGTCATAGTAGTTTTAAATATTTGAAAAGCCATTTCAAGAGTAAAACAGAGTTCTTTCTTTGTTTTGTTTTAGATCTTTGACCAGATCTTATCTACATTCATAGCGCTGGACTGTAAATCACAAAATCTCTTTCATGTTGGCTGCTTTGTAGAAAACCTAAGAGGCAGTAAGTAGTAGATGTAGTGGAAGATCCAGAGAAGATTTTTCCCAGTGTATTCTTAATTTCATCTTTTAACAACAGAAAGTGCAGCACATGCAAATAACCACTCCAGTCTTCGGAAAGATGCATTTCTTCTGTGCCACAACAGGCAGCTAATGGTTAGGTTGTGGTTAGCATCTCACTTGGTGCTTTGAACCAAATTCCCAAAGCATGGGAACATGCATACATACCAGGAAAAATAACCTCTTATACCTCTAGTAACACCGTGACTGCTACCTAATACAGGTACTCTGCCAAGACTTAAAAATTTGGCTGTAGTTGAATTTGGTTTTGTAGATTCTCACATACCCCTGAAGAATGAGGAGGAAACAGCAGAATGCTCACAAAAAAATATGGGGTAAGTAACAAACATTTTTACAAGGTAAGTGCTGAGAAATTAATGCCTGATAGTACTAGAGAAGAAAAACCTTTGTTCTCATGAAGCTAGTGGCAGATGTCATAAAATTCCCTGGTCTTTGGTACCATGGTACCACTTTAATGGTGGCATCTCTGTGACTGCTAGCAAAGATACCTAGTGGTTAGTAATGTTTATGGTAGTCTTTTGTCATGTAAATGTTATTTACTATAAATAGGGCTGAGCCCCCAGGCAACCATCAGATCCCTGTTTCTATCACTGTGGAGATTTGTCAGGTTAAACTCAAGCAGCCGGGCTTATTTCACAACAGGAGATCTATGCTTTTGATGGGAAAACAAACTGTTAGCCTCATGTTAATGTTGACTAGTGCGTGCAGCAGAATGGTCAGATGAGTGAGAAGAAAAGCACTCTGCTTTGAAGTCATCTTGCCAGCCAACTGTCTTCTACTGTTGTGAGTTTGTCTCTTCCACCCTGCTTGACTCGGCATGCTGCTGTGACTCCTACAGCTTGGCTCCTTTCAATCTTGACTGACTGAGCCCTTGATCTGTGCATGCTGAGCTCAAACGGCAGTCTTCTCCCTTTCTGGCAATTCCCTCCCTGAATCAGCTGCTGTGCCAAGTACCGCAGATCACAGCCTGCGTGGTAGCGTAGAACGATCTGGTAATTATCTGATGGGCTCTCTACCAGCCAGACCTGCAAAGTCCACATAGTGCAGGGAACATGGTTTCACTAGATGTGCAAGCACGAATGGAAAGATTTTATTCCACTTCTGTTTCAATACCAGAGGAAGCCTAGTTAGTATTTTAGAGTATACCCAGTATTGAGAAAAAACAAGAGCATTTGCAGTTATAAAGTTGCCTGTTAAGTTCAGCACTTTTCTGTCTTTCCATTGTTCAGTAAGTGCCAACTATGCATATGTTGCTTCCATGTACATCAAACAACATGAGACACGTCCACTGAAGCTTCATTAGCAACAGAAGTCTTAGATTACTACTAGTTCCTAAAACAATGTATTTTCTTAATGTTATTCTCTGCTACAATGGCTGCCTTAATTGCTGTGTATACAGATGCATTCTGGTTCTAGCACCCTCTCCTGCTTATTAGAATTAGCAGTCTTTTTCTGTACTTTCGAGCTATGCAGTTTTAAAGCTGTCCATAAGTAACATGAAGGAAGGCAACTGATTATACACTTAAACAATTTATTTGGCAATTGCTTACACTTGTTACAAAAAGTTCATATGTGAGGACATTTAGATTGGCACAGTTAGGTTTTGCTTGCAAAACTTTATGGTACTGTATAACACAAGTAAGTAATACCTGTGCAACTATTTGCCTAACTGTAATGAAAACCACAGCTGTCCACTTTGATTAACTAAATAGTGGTTGCAAGGGATGTATCAAGTGTAAAAGTAACGTTTGGATCTGAGCAGAATACCTGCTATGTGTATTTTGAAGTGTTGGAATATAATAAAATGCATGAAAACACAATGCAGTATGTCCCAATTTTAATTCTCACTGTGAAGAACATTCTTCCTTAAAACACAATCTTTTTCAATCTCAAAGCTGAGGGATCTGCAGTATAGCCCAGAAGTGTTAGGAATGAAGACCAGGATGTTTGGCAGTTGCTTGGAGAAGCTGTCGGCTTTTGTGTGTTTCGCACTTCAGGGGTGGAACCAACCAATTTTCCAGCAGTAAATGCCACTGGTTCCACCTAGCTTGTTCCACGCCCATCAACGATTATGACTGCAATAGTTTACTCACAGATGTGAGCTTCTTATTGCATTTGTTAAAAGTAAGAAGCTATTGCTTCAAGTGAGTGCTTTTCTGAAAACACATCTATGAAATCTCATCTGAGGTTGTATGTGACTTTTAGACAAGATTTGTTCAACATGTAAGTAAGAATCTGAGGTCATGGCTCAGTGCCATGAGCTAACCTTGCAATCTAAAATTAGGTTGTGTGTGGTGTTTCTCACTTATGTGTAATGAAAACAGGTGTTTTACAGCCATAGTATTTTTGATGACATTGAAGCAAAACTGGTCAATGTGATGAACAAAAAATTGTATCAGTCCTGCTGTCAGAGTGACAAAAAGGTGGGAAAGTTTGTAGTTTGCAAAATAGGAGTTTATACACAGAAGATTCAGAGCTCTTTGGTGGGAAGATGCAACCTTGAAAGTGCACTGCACTTTACACAAGTGTTGCTTTCGGGACTGAAAATGGCAGTGTGGCGCCCTTGAATGTTGTTGCTGAAATCAGATTGTAATACAGTGGTTAAGGCGAATCTTGTGATCAGTTACAATCATTAAACTGGATAATGAGGAATGACAGTGGGAGCTCAGCAGATCCCTGGCTGGCTTGGGGAAATATGTAGCAGCTGGGTGGAAGGAAACTGCCAAGCACTTGTGAGCCCACCTGGCAGTGAGGAGATGCCTGGCTGTGCTCTGCACCGCTGGGATGGGGAGGTCGCTCCTTGCTTTGTGTGCAGGGAGATATGGCAGAAAGGGTCTCTCATGCATCATAATGTCATTTGGAAATGGCAGCGTTGGCTAGTGTTAATGGGACTGTGACCAGGTTTTCATTTAGTTGTTTCACTGTCCACCCACTGAAAACAGCATGCATCCACATCTGGAAGCACTCTGCACACTCTGTTTTCCACCTCAGGGCTCCAGTCTTTTCTTATTATTGTTTTTGAGAAGAGTATAAGCAAATAATATCCCATCTCTCCACACTCAGAAAAGTGTTGCTTTGCTCTGCTAGTTGAAGGTAAACAACAAAGAGCAACTGTATCAAAGTCCACTTACACATCTGAACTATTGTTTGTCCCTTTAGTGGCGAAGGTATTGTAAACAACAGGAGAAATAGAAATGGGAGTTTCTTTCAGAGCAGACAACAATTAATGACTTCACTGTACACATTCAGTTGTAATCCAAGAAGTCACATGGATTCTGCAGGAGGAAGAAGATTTTACCTGTCGAGACTGGACAAGCAGCTCCTTAGCAGAAATACTGTGTGGTTTAGATATTTGTTCTCATGTGAAGAAATATAAATATTACTTAAACTTATTATGGATGTTATTTAAATTAATAACTCCACATAAATAACTGTGAAAATGTAGAAAAAACTACTAAAACAAAACAATAACATATTTTAAACGTTCGGTTAGAATAACAGGTTTGCATTTTTCAATGGCTAAAATATAGATCAGGTGTTAGTTTTCTTTACATCCTGGAATCCTTTCTTATCGTTGTCCTTCATTTTCTACACACGTGCACACACTCACACGCACACACACAAACACTCACACAACATTAGCCACCAACAATATTTGATGTGGTGGCAAGTGCTGGGAGTGCTGACTTGCGACTTGCCTGGCGGTACCACGTGCACATTGACTTCCTCCCTCTGTAGTTGCTCCATGGCCATCAGGGCAACCTGATGTTAGTGGGGGAGAAGAATTACTCTTTTTTTGTGTGTGTATAGACCATAACTGATTACTTATTGTAAAGATGACATTGAGAAGAAAATTAAGAATTTTAAATGCTTGATCTAGAAACCAAGGTACTTTGCGTTAAAAAGAAATTTGCCCTCTCTAAGAATCGAATCTGGTGTATTTATGCCAACTGGTCACGAGCAAAACCTATAGTAAGAAATAATTTTGAAAAATGAGCAGCTGCTTCTCTTTTAACACAGTATTTGGTGTTATATATTAGCAGTGTAACTTTGTAAAACCATATTCTGGTGTGACTTAGTTGAGACAAATCCCAAATGGGTAGGTAGAGCTTCAGGTAGTCAGAAGTATACTTTCCTATCTGCTTAGGTCTTTTAAGAAATTGTGGTGCTTGATGATAGGAAAGAATGTGAGGATCTACTGAATGATTTTATTTAAGGATGAATATTACCCTATCATTGGCTCATTTACTAGCCTTGGTTTCTTAGAATATTGATAACCCAGGCTTCCTGCCTGGGTGCTCAGGTTTCTGAAATTAGAGTTTAGTATTGGGCACTGGGGTTTGAGAGTTAATTATTCATTGGTCTCCACTGTATCCTTTCTGTCAGGAAGATGGTTATAAGACTTACCCATAAGTACTTTTATCATTCAGCAAATGCTCTGGTTAATACCAATGTGCAGTTTGCTCTCATTATTTTCTGGAGGGCAGAGTGGCTGGCTGTAACTGCCCTACCTTCCAAGACTGGTGCTACAATTTCTGCATTTGAAAAACAATTAGAGAGTGAAAACTAAACAAATTATAGGAAGGATTTCTTACACTTACAGTAGGTCCAATGCCTGTAGTTGTCAACCCAATCAGACTAATCATTAGGATAGGTAATAGCGGTTTCTACTAAATTCTGTTACACTCAGTCATAATCTGTGCTGTTTTTATATTAACACCTAAACTGAGGGAGATTAATTTTGTTTTTGTTTCAAATACAGCAAGGCATTTAAGAATGTGCTTAAAAATAAGCCAGTTTTCAAGTGTATGTCTGACTGGGAGTGTTTTTCTGAATTGGAATCTTAAAGATTTCAGCCTAAGGCTGCAAACAAGACTGGCATTTTTGGATTCTAAATTATTTTTCAGAAAAAAAGAGCATTGTGAAAATCATTGTTTATCGCCGTTGATTGAGTGTTATACTCATAAATCATGATCATTTTCAACCTTTTGGTTGAGACTGTTTTGTTTTCACAGCCAGAAGCAGTAAAATAATCAATCATGTTATAATGCCATGGATAATTATCATGTTGCTTGGTGTTCTTTGAGCTACTGCAGGTGTGTTCAGAGCCTCTATTGGTTGTGTTTAAACTGTGTGTTTACAGCTGAGGTAGTGAAGAACTTTGGAATGTACCCAGAATTTCTTTACTTTTTAAACTTTTTTTTTTTTTTTTTTTTTTTTTTTTTTTTTTAGCAGAATGCATTACCGACAAAGACCATTTGTTATGAAATACAGAATGACTTGTGTTTTTTCCATGGTTCAGATCTTTTATATGCTCCTCGGTACATTGACTTGGACTGTTCAACATAAAGTTGTACAGAAAATCTACATTTGTAATAGCTAGTAGACTTAGTTCCATTGTTGCTAAATTAGAAATTACACTGAAATGCTTTTGTGGTTTAAAAAAGTTGAGTATTTTACACTGTAAATACCGTGGATTTAATTCTTATTTATGAAACATTCAGACCAGTTTTATTGGCATAATTACATCTTTATTTGTTTCAAATAGTGCTTTAATTTTTATCTTTCTTTACCAGGAAGAAAGCTAGCGTTCTGTGAGGTTTCTCTGCCATGGTGTGCAGGAATAAGGTTTTAAGTCTGGAATTCCGTGATCAGTTGAAAGTGGCATAAATCACCAGTCATCAAAAAACTCCCTCCCTCCTTTTCTCTGCCCCAGCTTCTTGCTTCCATGCTACTCTCTTTGTAGTGCTGACTCAAACACTCCTGCAGCTGCACGGGGAGCCACATCAGGGAGCTAGCCTTTCCCCCTCTCAGCCCCTGGGCAACTGCCGTGCAAAAGACTAAGCGATATTTACTGCAAACATGAGATTTGGGTGCCCACACGCTTTTGAAAATCCTGGTAGACATCTGTCTGCATCTTTTGGCATCAAATGCTTTTACCAGTCTGGCCTAAGGTGACTGGGCCAGGGCTTTGCAAGGAGTCCTAAGAATTTGAAATACTATTTGGATACATCCTTCGTGCAGGCTGGATTCCTGTTCAGTGATCTCCAGACTGTGTTGTAAAATAAGAGGAGCTGGACTTTACTGCAACTTTATCAAAAGAGTGTTTTGGCTGTGGTTAATAGAATGCTTCTTAATCCAAATGTTATAATCTTCAGAACTTCGTTGTGCACTGAAAATGCATGGTATCTTCTTTTCCATGTGTGCTGTTTGTTTTACTGCAATATTGAGACAGCTGTTAATGAAGGCTCCTCTGTGAATGAAATCTGAATAAACCTTTATCTTCGGTTTGTCTCACTAAAATTTATGAACTCCCCTTTTAAGTGGCAAATATGAGTTGCAGGAAGAAGAATATAGCTTTTTTAATAGCTAAGCTTAATGGTGTATACGGGTTGTATAATGAAAGGGTAAAAATTGATGGTGCAAGTAAAAATGCAGCTGTGTGGTTAATATAAAATATGTATTAACAGTATGAGGGCATTAAAATAAATTAAAGTATTCATTGAAGTCCATGTTGGAATCTCTTGTAATAATATTTTAAATTACTTATCTGACTTTGTTCTTTTCACACTGACATCGTAGTACTTAGTGAGATGCCTGGCTGATGACTAAGAAGATAAACTGCATCCTCTGTATACTTTTTTCTGTTTTGGAGGTTCATTGCAGCTTTATGTGGAAATCAAGAATCATTCCTTCTCTGCAGTTTTGTGCTGATGGCCAGCTGATTACTTTTACTGTGTTTTAGAGTGGTTTGATGGTAGGTTTATAAGGATTGTTTTATTAAATCAGGAAGTTCCTGTAGGAGCCTTGTGAAATTTGTAAAGAACCTTTTCCATCATGCACTTGACTGCTAGTCTTCTAAGACAGACAACTACTGTATCTCAGATGAGTTTGTGAACACAAACATTCACAGTAACAGATTAATGCAATATGCAGGTTCCCTCTTTATGCACTTAACTGGCAAAAGGATGTCAAAGTATAGGATTTTAAATCTCTCTTAAGATGTGTTTGAGTAATTAGGTTTCACTGTGCAGAATGACGGTGCTTTAACATTTCTTTGTCTGGAATTTTATTTTAGATCAATGATTAATTTTCTGTTCAAAAGAAATAATGAAGCTCTTTCATTGCTACAGATCATAAACCTCAGATCTGCCTTTAGCCCCTAGTATCGTTCCCACATTTTGCAACAGAGTGTTTTTCCTGATACTTACTGAAATGAATCAATTTCCATATTGTTAGTAGGTAAAACAGAAAAAAAAACCCCAAAACTAAAGAGGGGAAAATTCATACTATTGGAACAAGAGATTTGCTTCAATAAAGACGCTTGTAAATTGTGGGAATTTATTCTGTATAACTCAACCCTGACTCTTGTAAAAGGTTTCTTGTCTGTGTTTTCTATCAACTTTCTGAAGGTTCTGTGACTTGCAGGCTGGTGTTGATTTTACTTTAAATATACTTACTTAAGGTTATTTTGATGTTGTAACAGAGCAGGCTTAGAAAAGCTTACTCCTTTTCTAATGGTCTCGTAGTGTGAGCCTTTTATTACTATGAATTTAGTTGAAAGTAGTTTTAAATAATCTTGGATGGCTAAAGAATAAATTTAAATTAACTGGTTAACATGCTGTCCTATGAACAGTATGCTCTGTGAGCTGAGAGCAAGCTAAGAAGTGCCTGTTTTTCAGACTTCACTGTTGTCTAAGTAGAGCTACTGCAACAAAAAGTGCAGGTTATTTCCCTCACCTTCAGCTGTTTTTATGTGAAGCAGCAGCAGTTAAGCAACCTGTGCTGTGGAGGTTCTCATCTGCCGTCACTATGAAAGGAGTGCACTGATTTTTTGCTACAAACTGCACCTTTTGTAGGCTACTCACTACCCTTTACAGGTCTGCCAAGCCCACTCTGCAATTGGTTGCCAGGGACTGCAGATGTTGGAAAAGAGAAAATACAATGAAAGGCCCTGATTCAGCAACAGGCAAGCAGCCTGCCTCCTCCAGCCAAAGTAATCAGATTGGCAGCTGAATCAAAGGGTACAGTGGGCCCTTTGTTTGGGAGCTCCAGAGGTTAGTAATTGACAGAAGGTCAACAAAGTTTTATGAAGAAAAGAACAGAATATTAGAGGGTATTAGGCTGAAGAGAGGGAGTTTGGGAGTTTTATGTTATTGGAAGAAAGTTAGAACCTGAGTCAAAGGTTACAGCCACAGGAAGCAAAGGTTGCATATTGCTGTTTAAATCTGAAAATAGTTTCAGCTCCAGAAACAGGATTATTGATGAGTGGAAGGAATAGCTGAACAAAAATCTGCAGTTTCCCTAATTGTAGCTATGTGCAGTTATTAGTGATGAAGGATTTATTTGTAAGTTTTGGGATTTAACATACAATGGTAGAAGGATGATTGTTTTCCTTATAGAATCATGAGACTGGAAAAGATCTTAAGAGGTCCTCTCTCACCCTGAGAGAAGAGGCATTAGCTGTATCTGTGCAGTATCATGTGCAGTAGATGCTTGCCTAATCTTCCACCCTGGAAAGTTTCATTGACCGAGACCTGTGTGTTTGAAGAATACAAGCTCTCAGTCCATGCCACATCTCCTTCTGATTAAGCAGGCATAGTAGTCATTCGTTTTGTCTTTTTGTTGCAGACCATCCTCATGGCGCTAACTGTAGTATTCCAGTGTGACCAACATCCATCTTGAAATGGAATAAAACTGGAGAAACCACTCCAGAGCCTTACTGGCATAGAGTAGACTGGAAGGATTGCTACTGTTTCTGTGTCCCAGTATGATGTTTGCCTTGTTTGCGATAGCTGGAGATTGTTGACTGTTGAGTTCTAATCCATATAAGCCAATTCAATGTTGGCTTCTATGTTGGTTATTACTGGTCTCTCTGCTTTATGGTAATGTCCTGATCCGATATCGGGGATCATTTAAA